>NW_020528456.1:0-136406 GCF_003368295.1 Carassius auratus
GAACTTCTGTCAGTGTGCCGTCAACTCTCGATCATGATACAGAGGCTTTCAGTTTCCATAGACACACACACAAAAAAATTAAAAAAGCCTTATCAGACATGCACAGTTTGAGAAGAAGAAAAAACACATCTTAAAACACATTGTTGATCAGTTTTCCATTCGTATTATGAGCTCACAGACCCTATTAACGGAAATTCAGCAAATTCAGAACATCTCAGCCATGTAACACCTGTCATTAACACACTTAATTAAACTTAAAGGGTTTAGTTTACACAAAAAATAATTTTGGTCCAAGACTATGACTGTATTGTCTCTGTGAAACACAAAAGATCCAGCATGACAGCTTCAGTCACCATTCACTTCATAGACACCATTCACTTTCAAATGGTGACTGAGGCTGTCATTCTTCCTTTTCACACAATTTTATTTTTATTTTGTGTGAACTAACAGTTTAACTAACAGCAATCTAATTTTTACAAGGTCTATTATTATTATTACTATTATTTTAAGAGAAGGATGTCCAATGATATCAAATAATTAATATGACGAATTGAAATATTCCATCGGTATCTAAGTGATGTCATCTGCCTGAAGTTTGGTTATTATCGCAATAATCCGTTTTTATTTCGGTGCTGAAATCTGAGTGGCGGTGCTCGTGCACTTCCTCTCACTTGATTGACAGCTCGTCAACAGCGCTCGCGCCCCGCACGCGAAGCGATGGAGCTTTCTCCTAAATCGACTACATCACACATTATCCATCAAAATACACACATGCGGTCTACTAATAGCGTGTTTTAAAAACAACCTGAGTCTGAGTCTTTTCTACAGACGCTCTTCCGTGAGTTTTTCGGAGAACGAGTTAAAGTTAGTGATTCCCCTGAGCTTCTTAGACAGCTCCCTCTACATCAACAATAACACGCTGGGAGCTTTCTACAACACCTCCACTGCAAAACCATCTCTCATGCAACTTAAGACACAAGAACAGAGGTTAAATGCATTAAAACGGCATCTTAATACAGCAGGTAAGTAGTACGCGTACTTCTAACGGTACATAAGATCTGCCTGCACACTACGCGACTGGAAATTGAGCGCAGCGTTTTACCTTTAGTTCCGCACTCTCCGCCATCTTGTGACTGCTAGCGCAGGCGTGACGTCGTCGGGTCACGTGGTGTACACGCGCAGCTCGTTGCCTGCGTAACCGTTCACACGTTTTTCAAACAGTGGGGTCCGAGATGTGGCTCTAGGTTTTGCGTGGAAAAGCAGTATGTTGTGGAAAAGTTAATATGCTTACCACTCCGAAAAATTGGTGCATCACTAGAGATTCAGGGATAGGAAGGCTAAGCTTGTTTTAGGGCGTCTGAGCGAACTTCCTCAGGATTTTTAAAGTGCCCTGAAGCTCATTAATTTATTTTAGTATGACAATAGGTTTAAACTATATTACCATTATATAATTTTTAGTCGGAATTAACTAACACACACACACAGATATATATATATATATATATATATATATATATATATATATATATATATATATATATATATATATAATATATATATATATATATATATTCAAATAAATAAGCTAAAGGGCACTCTATCCAGATCCGTTCAACACCAACAAAAGGAACAGAATGGCTGCAGTATCCAAAGTGCCTGGGTTTTATTTTAAATTAAGCAGACATGCAGGTAAATCATTGACTGTTTTACTTGTCTTGCTGCTGAAACATTGAGGAAAAATATTTTTTATTGATTTTTTTCTTTACTGAATTTCCAGAATTGTTACTACCCCCTGAAACATCTCATACAGAGATGTTCTGGCATAAATAAATCCAGAGCATGCACAAGTCAGTTTGCCCAGATAAAAATAAATAAGTGTAAAATGTCATAGTTTTACTAAACAAAGTGGTGTAACATGAAAAACATATAGTAATAATAGCTTTGTAATAAACCACACAAATTACAGTATTTTACTTTAGATTCTAAAGTACAACAGGTGCATGGTTAAATTATGAGCATAGTGGAAATATTCATAAGGTTCACAAGTCACACTTCAAACAGATCATCAAGAAACACATGCTGGGTTTAGTTCTTTATTATTTTTATAGTATATTTGCAGATAATAAATCACAAATAGGCATAAAACTGTTCTTATATTCTAAAAATTGCCTTGAAAAGCTTTACATTTATGTTGTGTTCTCTAGTTATTTATAATAATTTTTGTTCTGTATGTTTGTAAAAGGTTTATTATTGTTGTCATTATTATCATTTTATAATCAAACGAAGTACATTGTCTGTAATTACAGACCATTTGTATCTTTGAATAAGCAATGTGCAATGTCTGTTTTCACCACTAGATGGAAGTGTTGTATTTCTCAACAGAAATAGACTCCGATACTCTTTTTTGGGTTAGTGCGTTTATAATGCACTTTAAACAAAAGGAAATAAACAAAAACTACTGAGCAAGTTTGCAGTGTTTGCAGAAATATAGACTAATAAATATAGACCTATATTAAAAAAATAAAAATTAAATAAAATCTGTAATATGGTGAAAGGCAACAGTGTTTTCATGAGAAAACATTACTGTTTAATATATATTTTTATCTTTCTGTAGGGTAGCTTATGTAACCCGGGCGTTAGCCTATTATCCCGCAAATGTTTTTCCAGGCATGAATATCAGATGAGGTCAATACAGTTTCTGGAATTTGGTGGCCTAAAATAGACTATTTCATGTAATCTGTGATAATTAAATACTGTACACTCTCAGAAATAAAGGCACAACAGCTGTCACTGAGGATGTGCCTTTTCAAAAGCTAGATATTTGTACCTAAATGGTAACTTAAAAATGCATATTAGTATTTAAAGTGTACATATTAGAACTTAATATAGGTACAAAAGTGTACCTTTTGAAAAGTTTCCACCCCAGTGACAGTTTTTGTACCTTTATTTCTGAGATTGTAACAAAAGTGTGTTTGAAACACTGTGTGGAGATATTTTGGAGTCAATACTTGTGGCTTTAACTGAACTTTTATTGAAGAATGAGACAAGAGATCATATTATTTTTGAAAAACGAGAGAAAGAGAGAGAGACTCCAGATGAGATTTCATTTGAGCACTTTCATGTGGCATAACAACTTTAGTGGTATTCTCAATTGTTTATTTTAGAAAAATATGGGATAAGTGCTTGTTCAAACTTTGGTTCGTTTTACACTAATATGAAATACAGCTGATTTTAAATCATTTTTGTGTTGATTCATTTTGGATAGATAAGTCTGAAATGCTGCTCATTTAAAGTGCTTAAAATAGACAATACACAATAAATTAGGGATAGCACGTCAGTGAATTCATTTAGAGTAAAACAAATACATGTAAAAACACATAAATACATAAATAATGATAATCAATAATTCCAGTTTAGGAAATTTCACATTATACAGTTCATTGCACATTGCCACATCTTATGTAGGCTATTTGTATTGATTAAAAAAAATTCAGCTTATTTACAGGAGTAACAGCATAATTATTAGAATGTTTCTTGTCATCCTCTGGTTTCTTTTACTGTTTTCATAAAGTCATCCTTCATCCACAGTGGCATGTTCAAACGCCAGTGAATAGCCTTCTTGATGGATAGTGATTGAGCAGTCCTCAGGCCTCAGTGATCGCTGTGCATAACTTGAACCTCTCAAACAGAGTAAGTGGAGAATTCCTTTTCGGGGAGGTTTACAGATGTCACTGGGATCCTGGGATGCAGCTGTAAGTTAAGGTGGTAAGAGGGGTGGCTTGAATGTGCAGGTCCCTGTGCAGTGGCGTGGAGTGAGCATTTTGCAGGAGAAATGGTGAAGAGCGTCGTGAGCTTCTAGGGAAAAGTTTGATTTAGATCCATGAAACACAGCACAAAGGAAATCTACAGCTAAACCTACAGATTTTTTTAATACTGAATCATGCTACTTTGTGCAAATATGTCACAATGACATGACTCACAGTATGATGTATGTCTAATGCTTGAAGATTAGAAAGTGCATGAAGATTCGATCAAACTTTTATTTATATGTACTTTTTAAGTACATTAATAAAAAAGAAAAAGTAGCACTTGCATATTTCTTTTGTAATTCTTTTAGAATAATGTAACAAAAAAAGTTGATGGTTATGTTTCTAAATTACCTTTAAGCTTCTGCTGAATTGCATAACGAGCCTTTCTCTCCTGTTCCAACTCGTTGCACAATGTGTCTAAATAAAATAAAAAAAATTAATTAATTAATAATTTGGGGTGGATCGTAAACATTAAATGTTTCTTAAATTTCCTGAGACCTATATATATATATATATATATATATATATATATATATATATATATATATATTTATATTATGTCTGTATGAAAGTATGCAAGTGTTACTTTTTCTAAACTCTCCTTTTTTCTTTTGACTAGTGCAAAATATGGGTTACTGTACCTCGTACAATCTGCAGCTGCTGGACCATCTCCTCTCGATAAGACAGTTCCCTCTTCATTTGATCCTGAAAATTATCTGTTAGAGTCAACACGTATTATATTACCTTAAGTAATAAATAGAAGAAATGATATAGCAAATTAAAGCATGATGTGAATATATGCATCTCTTAATTACCTTTCAAACTTTGAAATTCCCGTTCCAGTTTTTTTCTTAGCTCCACTTGCTCCAAGAGCTGCTTTTGTAGCTCCTCTGTGGAAACCGACAGAAATAACACCATTTACCATATCACTGTGACTTTTAATCATCACACATATCCCAGTAGCTTCTTTTGGAGAAAATGATTCCCAGTTTTTTTTTAATCATGTATTTTCACCCTCTGTTTGGTTTTCCTGTCTAATAGCGCTATTTAGGTTACTAAGGCTAAACACACGGTCCCCGTGTTCTCAAGCATGACATTGCAAAATAATTAGGACAGTTGCCTGAGGGGTGTGTGGAAAACGAGCCTGGCAATGTGGATCGTCTGCAGTTCAAGGACGATTCTCAGTTAGCGATCACACGCATTTTTTCAACGCATAATGCGTGTAAAATGGAGAAACACTGCACACAAAGAGCTATTTGCCTTAAAACCGATATTTCATTTTTCTGTTTTTAAACATTCTTAAAAACCAGTTGGATGCCTCTATTTGTAATTTATCACGTTATCTTGTGTATAATCTATCGTTTTAAAACCCTAACCCTAACAATGGAATAACACAGCTTAAATGTGTCCATAAAATATCTAAATAATTACCTTTCGCCATATTGTCGATGTCTTTCTCGAAATTAAATCTGTTATCAGTACTTCTAAATGTAGCGTCGCCTGCCACAGAATAAAGAAGAAATAGACTATAGACTATTACACTGAATTTTAAAGATGATTTATTTTGTGTATATCATGTGTAAACACTCACACAGACAGGACAGTGATTTTATGGCTACTCACTTGGGCTCTCTGTGCAAACGCTTGTTTGATCCGAGCATGATTTCTGTGATTCACACTCGTCTTCAGAAGGGCTGTTGTTTGAGATGTGTGAATCTAAAGAAAAATATTGTTGTCAGCAGGCCACTTATTCAGAGTGCAGAATTAAACATAATTTATAAAGGCTAGTAGCATATACTCTATAAAATAGCCTACTAATGAATTATACATTGGGGGAACGTTTTCCCAGTCATCTCAATAGCAAAACTTGTCACAGTTTACCCGAGTTTACCCTTTTTTTTTCTTCTTCTTCTTCTTGTTTCTGTAGTCTTACCGTTTGTTTCAGGTGCGCAGCGAGGAGGTTTGGTGGCCAGTGTTCTCTGAAGAGATGCTCCCTCCGTTTCATGTGAGTACACCTGCAAAAAATTAACCAAGCTTTTCAAAAATAAATGCAACCCCAATTACGCATCATTTTCTTCAGACAACAGACTGCTTTTAAACTCTTCTAACGATCTACGAATATTTGGCAACATCACGCCAAATTGCTTGTAGGCTATTACAAGGTAAATTCGGTCAGATGGACTGACAAAGAGAATCATTTGCACACTATCCACAGGGGAGCCCTTACCACAAAGCACCAATAGCCCGCGGGAGACGACAGAAATGACCATTCACTCTAAACATTTCATTTGCTATAATTACGCGCCGCTGGGTTCTTTTTATTTAGATCGTTCTACGTTAATAAATAGAATATAAATTATCTGTATCCATAACAACATAAATTGTTCACAAATAGAAAACTGTGAATGTGGAGTCCATAGGCTCATAATTATGCATCATTACTCTATTCATTACATTACATTAAAGACTGCTGTACAAGTGCTATTCTGGACAAAATGACTGCTTTTATTTAGTATGCTATTTTGTTAATTCAAAATAATTTTAGGCTACTTTTACTTTTAATTATATGTAGCTATTTATTTTAGGTTTTAATACTTGATATTGATTTTGAATGGTTTCAGTGCCATTGAATATGACAGTTTGTGTGACTCACTTCGTAAGCAATGGCATCCTTTTTCTTTGCCACCTCCTTGTTCTGCTTCTGATCAGTGTCTGTCCGGTCATCGTCCGGCTGCGGCGTTTGACTGTTTTCCCTCACGGGACTTTGTCGATCATCCACGGAAAGTTGTATAGACTCCTCATCCTCAGGGATTCTGTGAGACTCCACGTCGACATCTGGATCTTCACCGCTGTCCTCACACGGAGAGGCCGATCTGTAGCTGGAGCTCTCGCTCACAAAATCTGGCGACAAATGGCCAGGATGAGTTCCGCTGTACGCGTCCCTGTTCCCGTAAAGTTTAGCTATGCTCTCTGCGTCTTTAACGACAGGTCTGAACGCAGAAATATAGCTCAGTTTTCTGTGGGTGCTGGGTTGCCCCTCATTTGACCTGGCCTCGTCCCCAGACTTGTCCTCGTCGTTTCTGAGGGACTGCGAACTGGAGCAGCGCTCGCTGTCGAACAGACTGTCTCTAGGTGTGTTTCCTCCCCGCTCACTTTCTGACAGGTCTGTCTCTGTGTGTCGGCCACCCATGAGCTCCGTGTGTGGTTTTGGTTGTGCTGGTTGATAGGAGGAGAGCGGCAGGCTGCCCGCGGTGGGCCAAAACATGGGGAACGATGGATAGATACCGTCCTTTGCACCGGGCCAAAACACACCAGGTACACTGGTCTTATTTTGCTCCCCAACTCCATCGTCCTTCTTTTGACACAGTCCAAATGCTGGGAAACTATATGGATGCGGGAAGATGGGTGGTGGGATCTTCTGAAGCATGCCGAAACTCTTACTAGGCACGGGGATAACCGGGTAGTTACGCACGCTGCTGGTTAAGCTGAGGTTCCCACGTTCGTCGTCGCAGCGCAAAGTTTTGTGAGGAATATCAGGGGAAGCGGTCTGCGTGATGTTTCTGGAGGCCTGCGGTTTAAGCTGGGAGGACATTTCTGATCCATGCCCTGGCATTGCCCGTTTCCGGCTCCCGCCGTTAAACATGGCCTTGACGTCCTCCCACGCGTGACAAAGGTCATCAGACAAGCTTTTGTCGGCGAGTTTTAGATGGCGTCTCCATGAATTGAAATTGGCAGCGTCCGGCTGTGTGTATTTAGACTCAGGTGTGCGGTGCGAATGAAATATAAATTTGTTGGGCGAAAAATACATATTGCAGTAGGTGCACTTGATGCATTTTGCCCTGGAGCTGTTGTACCTCGCAGGTATGAAGCTTCCTCGGCTGCCCCAGGCGCACTCGTGGGAAACATCGAATGCAAAATTCTCGGGTAATTTCGGAGGGTTGTGAGCACCGAGGAAGGATTTGCAGAGGCGCTCGGCCTCGCGTTTGGTGATCATGCCACAGCGGCGCGAGGAGATGGGCATCGCCCCCGCGCGCCTCAGGATCTCCAGCTGCACCGGCGTGCACTGCACACACGTAATTCCAAGCGCCACGCGGTCTGTTGTGGATTTCGTTGTAGCTGTAGTTCTTCAATAAAGTGTTGGAAATCTGCGCCAAACACAGTCTCTCCTGACCGTCGATGACCAAAGAGACGATGGGCACTCCGTACAGCACAGTCTCACTCACTTGATTCGGCTTCAGCGAGCTGCTGCTGGAGTAAGGCTGCAGTTCTTGCTTTGAGGTGGGGGAAGAGCAAACATCTCGTCCCGTAGAAAGCTGACTGGGTATCGACTCCATTCCTGGAAGTCTGTGGAGAAATGTAAAATTACACTTCAATTCAAGAATTCAATAACAACTTCTGAGATATGATGTGGAATTATTAATGTGTGTGTAAGCGTTATCCTAATACAAACACATTATTATTATAATAATTACTAGTATTTTTGTTACTGTTTTTATTATGAATGTATTATTAGTTTTTAATATAGGCTAAGCCTACAACAGTATCTAAAAAAGGCTGCCTATTTGCTATAGCTACAATTTTGTCTGTCACATTTGTATTTTGTTTAATCCTCGATATAATTACTTTTCCAAGATTAGAAATTATATTTAAAAATTACAGTTTTTACAATAATTTGAATAACCATTTTAGCATTGTATTAAAGACTTTACTGTTAGTATTTTTAGTTAACACTTTACGTTTTAAATGACAGCTTTAGGCCTGCTAAATAATATTTGAAATGAATATCTCGCTTTTTAGGTTGAGAATATTCCCGGCTCTAACGCTATCCCTAAAAGCTCGCACTCTCTGACCTGAGAGCCTGCATCATTGCTTAATGTCTCCAAATCGGCTCAGAAGCCGGAGCGATTACTTAAAGGCCTCTTACGGCTCTTAATACGCAAAGGGGCAGAAGGGAAGAATCTTTTAGCTACTCCAATGAGCTTAGCAACGAGGAAAAGAAGCAGTAAGCCGCTTTCTGTGTAATTACACAGCCTATGTTGTTCGACTTTGATCTGTTAATAAAAGTCTTATCATTTATAATTAAAACATTGCGCAAGGAGCTGTTATATTTTAGTCCTACACATATATTCGTTTGCTAGATGTATCCGTAATTCTTACAGCTTTAACGATGCACAATTAGGCTATTCTATAGATTTGTCATATTGTTTTGTATCAGGTTAGGTCTGTATCAAGTTAAACAATTAGCCTATATTTCCTAATAACGGATCTGCGTATTTTAAAACACTACAGACTGGCCTTTCTTTCTTCTTCAGACTGTCCTAAACATTTTTACTAAAAATAATTTTTGCAATATCAAGCGCGCTAATTTACAAAAATATATACGCTGATTTTTATTTTGATCAACTTGTAAATATAAAAAGAAACCTACCTTTTTTATCAGGAAACGAAGTCGGATGAGCGAGTGTGTTTGCGTCAAATTAACAGGCCTAAAACAAGGACAAAACGTCCGTCTGAAGTGCGTGATGAGAACTGCAAGACTAGATAAAGACTCTCCTCTCAGAACAGCTTTAGAGTTTCCATCCCACTCAGCTCTCGTGCGTGGTGACGGGAGCGCGAGCCGAGTGACCACATGGCAGTCCCGGAGCTCGTGCCTCTTCTTAATAGGTTGTGCGCGATCTGCTTCAAGAGAGGGGACGCCAGAAAGAATAAGAAGGCACACCCACCGAGATCAAATCCGATTCTGGTATTAACCGTTTGCTTCCACTACTCCAAAACAAAGATCACTTCCAATTTATAATTGAGCTACTTCTACAGGCAGACTTACAGATAGATAGATAGATAGATAGATAGATAGATAGATAGATAGATAGATAGATAGATAGATAGATAGATAGATAGATAGATAGATAGATAGATAGATAGATAGATAGATAGATAGATAGATAGATAGATCGTAAATCATAAAATCAAATAAAGACAAATATCCCATTAAATGCAGGGCACTATTGCAGCTTTAGTGCTTTTGTCCGAATATTGCGCATGTGCGTCTTATTGTTTTTGGACTAATAAGTTTCCCATGAATTTTACAACTCAATAATGTTCATGTCTGAGTGACACGTCGAGAACCATGCATTATATCATTATGGATTTGCATTGAACATTTCCTCCAGGCTAGTGTCCGCAGGCCATGCAGTCTAAACTGCTATTAGTGGCTCGTGGTCATCGCATTTTACGTCACATGTCTCCCAGTGAATGATGCACATTTGTTAAACACACCAGGCAGTGAGAGCGGCTAGCGTGTACAAACAGTGATATACCAGAGCAATGGACTGAGGTAAGTGGTGCAACCTTATATGACCGTATTAACTATTTAAAACATGATCAATGACCTCCAGTTAACCCCACTAAGTCTTGACGTAAAGATATCAATATTGAACCGGGCAGAGTTGTGCTGTCCTCTCTAACATTCGACAGCGGATAATATGTCATTCTCAGAAATGTTTTGGCGATGTGTGCAGGCATCACCAGTCACGCGCTTCAGTGCCCGCGTCTCACACTTAGGAGGGTTTGCAAAGACAGACGTTGGTTGAATATAATCAACGTAGTCTGTGTTAAACAACTGATATAGGCCTATTCACCTATTATTTTTGTTAAAAAAAAATCCAATTCATTTAATTATCCCAGCCTGCGTCTATTGTATTACCTTCCGTCATTCCTTGAGGTGTCAGGGCTGTGTAAAGACAGACCTGATTAAACGGTAGTTAATTATATAAAATGTTAACAATTACCCGGAATTAATTAGTTAATAATGTCCAAAAATGCCTTAGAGGGATGGTTCTTCTTAGCAGAGCGATTACCTCAGAACTGCCTTCGAGCTAAACTGTGTTTTGCGTTGAGTGAACTTAAGACATATGGATAGGTTGTATTATTGGCTGTCTGACACAAGTAGACTAAACGGATGCGTTTTTATTACAAACTATATTACAAAATGTTTGAGCGAAAAATAAACAAATAAATAAATTTTAAAGCATACAGTCAGCTTATATCGACAGAGTTGAAAACAAATGGGAAAGTTTTCAAATCTGTCAAGCGATGCTCAGCTGACCAAGGGGCCAGTGCCTTAACCTAATTCATTATTAATAGGAAGGGAAACTTTAACCAGATCTGCCTGCTCGTGTCTCCTTTCACAACCAAGAAGCTTCGTTCTGGCCCAACAATAATTACAATTTTATTCTGTAATTATTCCTTTCTTGTTAATTATTTAGAGGTCAGACTCAGTGCAGCATTGTTAGTGTTTATGGCGGGGAGAGAGGGGCTCACATGTCCTACAAGACTGGATCATCCCACGAACAGATACAGCTACACAACAACCGTCTTTAAACAAGCCACCCTGCCATCATTTAGCCAGACCTCTGAGAGGAATATCCCTTGTAATGCACGTCCATTTATCACCTCAAAATACTGAAAGCACTCCTATCAAAAAATGTATTTATAGTCATTTAATATGTGGATATATTATTAATGTTATTAATGCATTAATAAAACGTTAATATAAAATTAATATTTAGACTATTAATTTTATTACCGACAAGGTTGCTTTGTGTTAAGCCTATTGTGCTCAGTAACCTCTCTGACATGCTATTAAATAATCAATGATTGTTTTTGCATAACGGTTGAATCAATACGATAAATATTGTGTTTCAGGACGACATATGCCATTATTGGCTCATTAATATACAAGCTATTCTATTACACGAGCATGAGTAAACTAATTAAAGAAACTTTATATAGGCCAGTTGCTGAGTAAAGAAAGCCTTTTCGTATAGCCCATTGCACAGTTCTTTTGCATTGCATTATGATTAAAACATACTATTCAGTTTTGATAATGCGCTGAGATTCTGTATAAATATATGAAGTAAATTGAGTAAAATAAAGGCTCTCCCTTTATTTTATTTTTTTTTTCTGTCAGTATGGTGACAAAGTGTTCGGACAACAGAATAGACAAAACTAATTTAGTGAATATAATTTGTAATAAAGAGTTTAAAAAAGGTAGGAAGAAGCTCATTCTATTCAGAGAACGGACTAACAAGTTCAGATAACAACTAAGACGGAAACACTTCAGATTTAAACCATGTGTTTTCGAAAAATACGAGATGCTGTCGTGGAGGTCATTGCGAAGATTGGCACATAAATCAAAGGCAGACTAATTCAGCAAGAGAGGTTTAATAAACGCATCAACTGAAAAGAAGTGTTCTACAGTCGCCGTTATATCCGCGCAGTACAAAAGCACGACCCCAATAAATTTGACTTTAGCGCGAGATCAATCAGCTTCTCTCATATTGATCTCTGTCGCCTTGACACCCCCGAGTCGCCTGCCGCAACCTTTTTGTTTCGAGTGAAAATAACGTTTCGATTACTGTTTTTATTAGGAAAAGATTGCTACAAGAGGTTCGCCATGGCCTGAAAATTAAGTGGTGACATTTTAATTACTAGACATTGATAAAGGAATCTTGGTAATGGCTGTGAACAGGTCTTTCGGTGCTCATCCGGGTCTCGCGCTAATCGAACTGGACTGCAGGAGAAAGGTCACATTAGAGCAGCAGTATATGGGCCCCAACAGCTAAAGAGGAGGAATACTGAGGGCCTTTAGCTGCTCGGGCCCATATACTGCTGCTCTAATGTGACCTTTCTCCTGCAGTCCACTTTGATTTGACTGGTGTTTCACCATAAACTTTCATTTATATACTATATACATATAGATCACAGGCAAGCACACTCTTTAACATTATTCCATCTGGATATTCATTATGCTCTTTGTATTGATCACCGTAATGTTACATCCGATGCATGGTGCTATTGTAAACATTAAGGTTGGCCTGTGTAAGTGAACACTAAAAGTGATCCGGTTCAATATGCACTCATGTGGACAGGAGAGTGACTCCGACCTCCGTATCAGATTCCTGTCCTCCTCATTGTAGTCATCCTGTATGGACCCCGACACTCGGAAAACACTGGACCAAAACTGCATCCCATGACCGCTAATGAAGTATGTGTAATCAAATACCATCTTTTCAAACACACAAAGTGTAAACTATGTAATGCTGATCATCTGAGGGATAAACCTAAACCTAATCCAGAGGAGTATCTTTAAATGAATAGTGTCTTTGAAGATGGAAGTAGGTTTATCATTCCATACTAAATTATTTATCTTATAAATAATTTAAACAGGCCTCAGAATACAGACAGCCAAATGTAAATACATTTATGAACACAATGAATGGTCAAATCCATACAGTCTTGCATTGCTGAATTTTATTTAGAGATAATAACTCATACTGCATATTTATGCTTCAAACACGATCCCTCAAATGGTCCAGAATGGTGTGCTATACGAGCACCAGCATCACATGTTTTGTTCACAAATCATGTAAATCTATCTTGTATTATTGTGAAAAACATGGAAACCCGGTGAAATGCAGACAAATGAAACAATGAGATCTGAAAGGTTTTATTGCGAAAAAAAAAAAAAAAATCACCTTTATGTGCAAACCTCACCTCAATTATATTATAGGTAGTCACATGGTTGGTTTTGTTGCTCAGATTTTTTTTTTTTTTTTGACCAACTGTCATTATAATCTAAGAAATTAGTTCAATACAGTTGTACATATTAAAAAATGGTTCAACAAACGTAATATAGCTTCAAAAAATCTAACAATGCAACATTTGGTTTTGGTATGTGACTACATTTTAAGAACTATACACATTCTCCATTACATAAAATGCTCTACTTCCACTTGCACTCTTCTTCCGCAGTCGTCTCCACTGGTGTAATAACATAAAATAAAAATAAAAACTCTTACTATTATCTATGTTAAAACAGTTGTGCTGCTTCATATTTGAGGAAACTGTGATACTTTTTTCAGGAAGGTCAAAAGAACAACATTTATTTGAAAAAGAAGTCTTCTGTAATATGGTCTTTACAGTCACTTTTAATGCATCTTTACTGAATGCTGGAAAAACATCTTAACAGACCCCAACTTTTAGAGCACATAAAGCTAAAAGTGTATAAAATTACCTAGAAAGAGAGATTAAGGCAATGCACAAATCAAAGGAACCAATTCCCATGAACCCCTTTAATAAAGTTATCAGCGGGGCTTATGCTGGATGAGTGCAAGAACAAAATCTACTGGGCTCTCATGTATCATTCCCATCGGCTGCTGCTGAACTATCTAAAAGCTCATCCTCCCAAGCCATCCACTGCCTTCCATCATAACAATGCATCACATTTTTCCATCTTCAATGTTATACTGCCACAACTGTTTTGGAAACTCTTCAAAAAGTGGCTTTTAAAACAACAGCAGCATGACTTGCACTGTAGCAGGGAGCAATGCTTGACACAGCCCCATATATTTAAAAACCATGATGATTTATGACGTGCCCACACTGTTTTGGCAAAGCCAGATTGTTGCTTTAAGTACAGACAGAGACAGCATTTTCACTCAAATCCAAGTGGAGTCGAGCAAGCAACAGCCCCCCCGCAAGGATCTTCTGCCAAAACATTTACTTTGGAATCTGCACAGACCGTGAAAAGAAACCCACTGCAGAAGAACAAAGTTAAAGCTTTGCATCAATGCAAAGCAACATACATGGTTAAAATCCTGATTTGCAGCTTAATCTGCATTCGACTCGTAGCAGTTCTCTCACCATGCACCACTGAACTCAAGGTTGGGAGGAGGTGCTCTATGTGAGCTGCTGCAAGATCAGCTGCTGCTTCTCTAGGTTTAGTGGAAGAGTAAAGTGAACACCAGAATTCCATCCGGTGCTGCTGCTGTTCACATGAGTCTCTGTGCTTGCTTGCTTTTGCGCTCCTCTAGACTGTACACACCCACATGGACACGACCTCCATGTTGCCATCATTATATTGCATGACAAAGGGGTGGTCCTGTATGGAGGAAAAGAAAAGAAGAAAAAAACATGGAATGAAGCAAATAAATAAATGATTCTTTACTGATACATAACAGCAATATAAATAATTAAAGTTGAGTGAACAACAATTACGTTCACTTGTTCAGACACACCAAAATGAAGGACTGTACATAGAGTAAGCACATCTTTCTGAAACGATACATCTCACGGTGGTGTGCCATAACAATGAGAAGGACAGATACAGTTTATAGCTTTCTGTTATGTTCATGTCAAGGTGATGCCAACTGATTTTCTAACAATATTTTCTATATTCAACATGAACATGAGATGAACAGTTAAAGAATGAGCAGCGTTATTGAGCGTTAATGATTTTTCTGCCGCAAAGCGTCTCAAGTATCTCAACTATCGTGGATTTAATAATAGTTCAACTTTTTCGAATCAGACACATCTTTCTCATTAGTAAGCAAACAGAAGTTTCTTAATCTGATGTTCATTTGATGATGACTGAACACTTTCGATGATCTTCTCATACTCTTACACCACTACAGCATCCTCTCTCAACGAGGACAACGCTCTACCATCAATCGTTCTGTCCTCTTAATGGTGAGCTCTGCCTGTGCCACAGAGAGGGCAGTCCTGAAGGGCCACCCATCTCATCAATCACACAGCCTGGGCAGTCATATGCAGCTCTGCTTCTACCTGCTCAGGTGAGGCTCTGACCCCAGCGATAGCCTGCTTTCTGACCTGACAGAGGAGACCAGAGAGAATGGAGAGAGTTCATCTCATAATTCTTCAACTGTGGGCACTTCTGGCCCATGCTTGATCTTGGAAATGAGTCTTTTAAAACACACTTTTTACACCTGTCCACTAACATCAAATACATGCATCACAACAGAGGTTCGTCTATCTTTTTTTCCCTTAAAGTGTGTGTATATATATATTACCACCACATTATGGCTTAATAGTACACTGTGATGGAAATGACATTTTAAATAGAATTCCAACTCCCTTGCCTTGCTGTATTTCAAAGCTTTAGTTTAGTGTCCTAAATGCATAACATTTAAACAAAAGTTGAACTGGAAATGACAATAAATCCAACAAGACATTCAGAGATGTTGTGTCTCTGGTAATCAACTACACTAACTTAATAATAATAATAATAAAATAATAATAATAAAAAAAATCTAAAGGTTTATTTCGGTATTTAATTTGTTTAGATTATCATTATTTTAAATGTAATAATATTTTTGTTGTGGATTTTCATATTTCTGACAAAAAAATTATGAGAGCATCATATTTAATGTGGTATTAATATAACAAAAACAAAAACGTTGTAATAATCAGACATTAAAGTGGCTAAGGTTAAAGCAACAATCAGAATCTATAAGAACATGAACAAATTTTAGTATTTCTAAGTTATTACGTTTTTTTAATCAGTTTTTATTGTTGTTTTTTCAATTTCATTGTCATTTTAAAGTTTTTGTTATTTTGTTGTGTGTTTGTTATTTTTTGCTGTTTTTTTATATACATCTGTATATTTTATTCATTCATTTTTATTTTAGAACATAAAGTTAAACGATATTAAAATGAGAAAAGTTGCTTTGGCAACTAGCTAAAATTATTTTTAGTATTTTAATTTAATATTTTAAATTTACCTGTATATTTGGTTTTATTTTATAAGCAAAAAAAAAAAGGTTTTATTTTTAGTTTTAGTTAGCTATCCCTGTGTGTGTGTTTGTGTGCTGGAGCATGCCAGAAACAGGACCTCCATTAATTAACCCACCTGCTGCTAACTTAGCACACTTGCAGAGTGGAGAGGTAGAATAAATACTGTTAGTTAGGTCATTATCATCTCCCTGCTTTACCTCTCTAACACGTGAACAAAAAAAATAAATAAATGGGAAAATCTCATTTAAAAGTGTGGCTACATTAATCACAGCCCTATATCAAAGTGTGATAATCACCTGAAATCTCTATTAACGTAAAACTGCCAAACCCAGGGGAAATCTCACCTCTCTCTTTAATTGTTTTGAGTCTGTTAAAAGCTTTTTAATCTAAGATTAATTTATGCAATTTTAAATAACTCTACATATGATTAATAAGCTTGAAAATTAAAAGGAGTCCAAAGCAATTATAACAAGTGGTTGGTCATCACCTCATTAGAATGTGTTGGCGAACAGCGACAGCTCAATGTAATGTGTGTCATTGTGTGTGTGTGTGTCATTGTGTTTGTGTGTGTGTGTGTGTGTGTGTGTGTGTGCATGCACAAGGCCAACATTGAAGCCGAGAGAAAACACGAGAGAGAGCGAAAGTAAAGAAGGAGAAAAAGTTGGAGTAAAAACTAGGTATTTTCAGATTTGCATACTAACGATCCGCTCCCACTGGACACAGGACAATGTATATGAGCTGCTGGACAAGATTTCATAAACGCTGATCTTTTAGTTCTGATTCTTTTATTTAACTAATGAAACTATTACAGTTGAAAATGCAATTGCATTATTTTTTGCATACATTTAATCCTTAAATATTCATTTCAGGAACAGATTCCTTCCATTAATCCTTAATGTAAACTGAAATCATTTAGAGGAATCAGAACAGAAACTGTTAAATTTTCATTTCTTATATTTCTTTAAAACACAACCGCATGCAAAGTGACATATCAATCTGTGAAAACTGCCCAAGCTGGATTAAACTCAAAACTGCAATTGATTGATTTATTCTGATGATTTGGTCTCTAACATTTGACCAAGTATTTGTGGGAAAGAGAGTCCGGCAGCTTTGAAGACCCCCGTACTCAGGGGGGTGGACGAGAGGCAGGGAGGGCAGACAGACACAGTGTCAGAGAGCTAAAAGGGTAGGATTACCCTCCAGGGAGTTCAAGAAGCTCCTCAGCGTGCTAATGTGTAAACAAGTCATCAGAGCGGTGTCAGAGGGCTTTCAAAGCCTGTTCTCATCCGAATCCCCACGGCACAGGCCGCTGGCATTCAGCGAGACTGTGTCTTTTTAAGAGTCGCTCCCATGGGTCTTAAAACATATGAACATAAGCCATCGCTCCTTAGCTCATCAGCCTGCGCAATCAGGAAATGTGGCTATAGGAGCATTGTGACAAATTTGGTAAATTTTGTAGGACTCTTTCAGCTTTTTGTCCCTAGCTCATGCTCATATCTGCTGCAGCTGAGCCCCCTGTGCAGCCCACAGGGAAAGGGGGGATGACAGAGGCCAGGAGGGGACAAAAAGGTGCTAAAAGGCTGAGTGACAATGTGAGGGAAAGATGTCAATCACTGCACTGTCAAAGCTTTACATACACAAGCATATAAAGAGAAAAACATATTTCTGGCTCGGTAGAATTAAGTAAAAAATTAAAAATGAAAAATTTCTTCACATTTTTTTTTTAAATAGAGTAAACCGTTAAATACATGAAATATTATTACAACAAAAATAAACTGTTTTTTGTTTTAATATATTAATATTAAATATAGTTTATTTCTGTGATGGTAAAGCTGAATGTTCAGCATCCATTACTCTATTACTCTTCAATGTCACATGATCCTTCATAAATCATTCTAATATGCTGATTTGGTGCTCAAGAAACTTATTATTATTTGCAATGTTAAAAACATTTTGTACTGCTTTTTTTTCCTGAAACAGAAAAAAAAAAAAAAAAAAAACTTTGTTCGTCTTCGGAACACAATTCTTTTCAGAACTCCGTGATGACTAGAAAGTTCAAAATAACAGCATTTATTTATTATGCAAAATTATAAAAAAGTAACTTCATCTGTCTTATGCAAGGGTCATGTTGACTGGACTATGAAGACTGGAATGGTTGCTGAACATTCAGTTTTACACATAAAATAGTAATAAAAAAAATCTGACCCCAAAACAAGTAGTGTATTAGATTAGTCAAAAGACACAGTGATGTGTGTTTTAATAACACTGGTATTATCCAGACATCTGATATTAAAGGATGAAGAAGATTTCTCATCTGTTCTAATTATGAGTTAATTGCTAAGCATCACAGAAAGTGGACACTGTCTGTGTATCACTGTCCTGAAAGAGTCCAACTAGACAATGAGTGAGCAAACACTGAAGATATCACACTCATCCTCTCTGCAGCAGTCAGATCTCTGAGGATTGCGCTGTCCGTGGTACTGAGAAAATCCAGCTTTTATAGGCTCTGAGGGCTAACTTCTGTGACAGTGTGAGTAGACACCCGATTACATGACTGAAACTGAGATTACATCAGTCCAGCCAGTGGGGGAATGTGAGTTGTTCCAAATGGCCAAAAAATAAATAAAAAATGCATGAAGAAAGAATAAAACTTTTTCTAAACTGAGTTTTTGAGTTAATAAGCATAAGAGTCTTTGGACTGATTTCCCACACACAGATTAAGCCTGGGCTAAGACTCCGAATTCCAATGGATAATATGTAATTAAGTCTGAGCCTTAGAAATTAGACAAAAATATTCATAAGTTTCATTTTTGGATGAGGATTTATTTATTTAAATTTATACACTGGGGAAAATGTTGTAATTGAGGTTGTAAGTAATATGAAAATTATGTTTTAGATATGTTTTACAGTCTTACTACTTCAAAATGTCACATTTAATTCAATGTGTTGCCGAAAGAGTGAAAAAATATTTTTTCATTGTATGACATAAATACACATCAAAATGAATTAACCATTAATTATGAATAGTTGAATAGTTATAAAAGACATCATTCTCTTGATTATGAAATTAATATACAGTAGGAGGATTATTTTTTGTGTAAAATTAAGTATGCAGATTCTTTCTTAATTCAGAGAGCTATAAATGCTTAGAAGTGAATCCAATCCCACTGACCAGACATTTTTAATATTAAAATCTTCTTTCAGCCTCTTTCTTTAGATAACTTCTGGATGAAAATCTCAACAAAAAAAAAAAGTTCTCTTCATGAAAGTTATCTTCATAAGTGCTTAGATCACCAAGAACACTAAAATGTATACACTTGTAAACATTTAGAGGCGTTTAATTTCTCAATGCTCAATCATGCACCTTTTTATCCGATAGCAACTAATAGTCATGTGCCACACATAGCATCCTCCCATCAATGTAGAACAAATGCACGCAACACAGCTTTTTATCCTTCCCAGACAGAATCCAAGACTAAGGATTCAAAGGTTACACAACACTCACAAAATTCAAATCAATAGCCTGATGGTCACAGAGTTTACTTGAATGGTTGAATGACAGATCAGTTGAGTATGCAACACAGGACAGATGAAGTTTCCAAATAAAAAACAGAAAAAACTATAAGGTCAAGGTTTTACCCTTAAACAAATTGCCAACAAAAGCCTCCCTACCATCAAATATGCCCATTTACTCCTCCATTCATCAAATGATTAGCATTTCATGTTCTAATCCTCTTGAAGGCTGATTTGGACATGAAAAATGTAAAAGCATGGAAAAGAGACTCACCATAAGATTGTTTGGAGCTAGTCTTTCTTTGGGTTGCTTCATTATACTGTAGGAATAAAAGCAGAAGAGGTCAGTATGTGATTCTGCATGTAGTAATTAATCATCTCCTGTTAATTCAAAAGGATGAATACAAAAGAAGCATGTCAGAACTCCTTGAGATATGATTGTGGAGGCTAAACCTTGACTTACCCTGCTTTGCTCATCAGAATTGGACTGAAATAATTTCTTAACTCATTTAAGGACCTTTTTTTTTTTTTTAAATAGCAAGGGTTTATGAATTAAAGCTTCAATGATACTTGGTATGTATATGCTATGGTGCTAGTCAAAAGACTTCCACTTTTTATTCAAATATTAAACTATTTATCTGCCAATATATTGAAAGTATGAATCTCACAATAACACTGGAGAGCAAGGATTTAAGTCTTTATATAGGCATTTAACCCTTTAAGCCCTGAGGCCATTTTTGCCTCATTGAGGTTTTCATTGTTTTTTTCTGAGTGACACACAAAAATATTGTCAAGAGGTTGGTTTAGTTTGTACTTTCAGTGAAAAATAAAATTCTGATAAATAGCTGATAAAAATGTTAGAAAAATTTGACATTATTGACATTCAATATCTCAGTACAGAAATAAGGTAGGAGGAAAAATCTTTTTTGATGATGCATGTTAGCTATATCGGTTTCATATGTTGTGGTGATAGCATAAAGTACCCAAAAGTTACTGTATTTTGTAACAAAACAGGCCTTTTTGTTTAGCTCTTGACACCCTGCGAAGGAATTGTAAAAACTGTTGTTTTCTGATTGCCATACATAAAAAAACGCCTTATAATTCCGAAACTGTAGCAAGGAGAGTCAAAAGATAGGTATCATCTGATATACATTATTCTATATTTTTATGGGGGAAAAAAATCTTTGCACTTGAATATTCTCTTGCTTGAATTTGAAGTAATGCCTCACTAAGTTTAGTCAAAGCCCCCCAGCTGTTTCTAACATATTAGAGTATATGGTGCAATTTTTGTTTTCATAAATTTTAAAAACAAATATTTCTGTTTATTTGCAAATAACTCCACAGGAGTTAATCATAGTGGCCACATGCATTGTAAGGGTCAGACTCCAAGCTTTCAAATGACTCCTATTTTGTATTGATTAAAGGGATACTCCACCCCAAAATAAAAAATTGTCGTTCCAAACCCATACAAGCGATGTTCGTCGTCAGAACACAATATAAGATATTTTGGATTTAAAAAAAACTGGGAGGCTTGTCACTGTCCCATGGACTGCCAAGTAGGTTACACTATCAAGGTCCAGAACAGTATGAAAAGCATTGTAAGAATAGTTAATCTGCCATCAGTGTTTCAACTGTAATGTTAAATCGACACTAATTCTTTTTGTATCCGAAAAAAACAGGTGTGTTAATACATTAAGTAATATATTTAGATCCAATGAATGAAATAGTCCTGCCCACAGTACACTTAAGAGGGTTTAGAGGGACTGGTCAGCAATCAATAAGAGTCAGAATAATTACATGCATTAAAAAACAGAGATTCTAAGCTTTAAAATGATACCTATTTTGTGTTATTCCATTCAGTGGTTACTTAGTAATTTGATTTTTGTGTGTGTGTGTGTGTTGGTGGTTTCCCGCTGGGTTTTAAGAGTTAAAGGACCTTTTATTTGGCACTGCACATCCCTTTCAGCACCAAGTTCACAAAACAATCCATGTTGAAATGTGCCTCTGAAACTTTTAAGGTCAGAGTGAAGTGATCAGGGACCTTGTGAAAAATCTACTTTAATCGCTCTGTTTGAAAGCATATCAAAGGACTTTATAGCAGCAGGTGATTCACACAGCCAGAAACAGCACAAGACCTGACAAATTCCCACTCTTTAATGAAAACCAGATTCAAGGACTTTTTGTCAAGTACCTGCCATTTCCTCAAATACCAACTTTAATCATGTTCCAGTATACATGGTGTACCTGAAGGCCTTTATAATAACACATCAAGTGTAACATTTAATATGTGAACATGCCTTTTTGTAAGTTTAGTATAGAAATGTCAATGCTTGCAATTGCAATATTGATATGTCGGTAAAGAAAAGTTAACACATAAATGCAGTTATCATGCATCCCAAACTCTTCATTAGGTGACAATACAAATACATTAGTCAGTAATAGATTTTAACACACTATGCACCATGCACTTGCTGGCTTTTATAAATAGTCACAGAGAAAAAGCTGGCCATCAAATACTAATCAACTCAGAACACAACAAACTCAGGAAGAAACACATGCCTTGTTGCTAGGAGATGAGTGTGTATATAAACAATGTGCACTAAAATTGGCTCACAATATGAAACATGTTTGATTTCCTCAGAGTCAGAATGAATGGACTCAAATAATGGCTTAAATAATAGAGTCTGTGACTGTGACCATCACACAAGATGTAGAGGTCGGCTAAAGTCATGTAGTGTATTCCTGCCCTACGTTTAAGTACTAAAATAACAAACTAAAACTCAAACTAATAAATTAAAAGAAAAGAAAAAAGACTAAAAATGTCTCAAAATTAAATGAAAACAGAAAATATAAAAATAAAATCTAATTAGTTAATTATTAATCTAATTATCTATTTGGTGTCAATACACAATCTTTTAAACTCAAGAGGAAGTTTAGAATTCTAACAGTTTTCTTAGGATTATGAACTCAATAAAGAGTAATGCTACACATAAACCCGATTCCAAGTTGGGACACTACAAATTGTGAATAAAAACAGAATGCGATGATGTGGAAGTTTCAAATTTGTATATTTTATTCATAAATGACATATCAAATGTTTAAACTGAGAAAATATTTCATTTTAAGGGAAAATAAGTTGATTTTAAATTTCATGGCATCAACACATCTCAAAAAAGTTGGGACAATGCCATGTTTACCACTGTGTGGCATCCCCTCTTCTTTTTATGACAGTCTGAAAACGTCCAGGGACTGAGGAGACAAGTTGCTCAAGTTTAGGAATAGGAATGTTGTCCCATTCTTGTCTAATACAGGCTTCTAGTTGCTCAACTGTCTTAGGTCATCTTCGTCGTATCTTCCTCTGTATGATGCACCAAATGTTTTCTATGGGTGAAAGATCTGGTCTGCAGGCTGGCCATTTCAGTACCCTGATCCTCCTCCTACGCAGTCATGATGTTGTAATTGATGCAGTATGTGGTCTGGCATTGTCATGTTTGAAAATGCAAGGTCTTCCCTGAAAGAGACGACGTCTGGATGGGAGCATATGTTGTTCTTGAACTTGGATATACCGGCATTGATGATGCCTTTCCAGATGTGTAAGCTGCCCATGCCACACGCACTCATTCAACCCCATACCATCAGAGATGCAGGCTTCTGAACTGAGCACTGATAACAACTTGGGTTGTCCTTGTCCTCTTTAGTTCGGATGACATGGCGTCCCAGTTTTCCAAAAAGAACTTCAAATTTTGATTCTTCTGACCACAGAACAGTTTTCCACTTTACCACAGTCCATTTTAAATGAGCCTTGGCCCAAAGAAAAGTCCTGTGCTTCTGGATCATGGTTAGATATGGCTTCTGTTCTGACCTACAGAATTTTAGCTGGCAACGGTGAATGGCACGTGGATTGTTTTCACCGACAATGTTTTCTGGAAGTATACCTGAGCCCATGTTGTGTTTTTCATTATAGTAGCATTTCTGTATGTGATGCAGTGCCGTCTAAGGGCCCGAAGATCACAGGCATCCAGTATGGTTTTCCGGCCTTGACCCTTACGCACAGAGATTGTTCCAGATCCTTGAAAGTGAAAGTCGTAACATTTGCCAAGTATGTTAACCCATACTCAGAATTGGTACTCTGCATTTAACCCATCCAAGTGCACACACACCAGTGAGAAGTGAACACACCATGAACACACACCCAGGGCAGTGGGCAGCTATAGATCCAGCGCCCAGGGAGCAACTGGGGGTTCAGTGCCTTGCTCAAGGGCACTTCAGCCATGGGTATTGAGGGTGGAAGAAAGCGATGTTCATTCACTCACTCCCACCTACAACTCCTGCCAGCACCGAGACTCGATCCGCGACCTTCGGGTACCAAGTCTCTAACCATTAGGCCACAGCTGCCCCCTTTGGATGATATTATGCACTGTAGATAATGATAACTTCAAACTCTTTGCAATTTGATTGTTGCTCCACTATTTTTCGCCACAGCATTGGGGGAATTGGAGATCCTCTACCCATCTTGACTTCTGAGAGACACTGCCACTCTGAGAGACACACTTCATACCAAATCATGTTGTCAATTGACCTAATAAGTTGCAAATTGGTCCTCCAGCTGTTCCTTACAGTATATGTACATTTAACTTTTCCGGCCTCCTATTGCTACCTGTAGATCTCATGAAATCCAAAATGAGCCAATATTTGGCATGACATTTCAAAATGTCTCACTTTCAACATTTGATATGATATTCGATTGTGAATAGAATATAAGTTTATGAAATTGGTAAATTATTACATTCCTTTTTTACTCAAAATGTGTACAATGTCCCAACTTTGTTGGATTCGGGTTTGTAATAATTCATAATAAATCCCTTCTACTAAAACTATCAGAACATACATCCAGCATATCATTATCATTGTACCGTTAAGGCTAATGTAACAGCATCTCAAAGTGATAAAGGGAGAGGTAAGTAATTATCAATTCTCCTCGGCACAGATCACACCTTAACGCAAGAAAATTAGTCAAGCTGACCCAGATAAGAAATGGGAGGGATTAGAGGGACAGAGCGGCCTACAGAGGGGCCTATTTGGACCATGATGAATTACACACACACACACACAGAGCAGGCTAATAATAGAAAAGGATGTTGGAAGAGCAGCATCAGGCAGGGGTGGCACTAGTGAGCCAGGTGACCTGTTTGTGTAAATAAAGTGTGTTGCAGGTAAACATCAGCTGCTGAACAAATCCCAAAACATCTGGCTTCACCCGTCAAGGCCACAGGCCCAGTGTGCCAGACAAACCATAAAAGAGGTTGGTAGGGAATTCTGGTTTCTTGGGGCATGATCTGTGGAAGGCAAATTTGAGTGCGGATGTGTTTGAGGTCAGTAAACAAGGGACAGATGTTGGGTAAATATTTATTGTTGTGTACAGCTAGTCTAACTATTGTACTGTCTGGTCTCTAGACTAAGGAAAGGCTATTGTGTGTTAGACCACTACTAATGTTATGTGTTTTATACATGGCTGGCTGGAGTCACCATGATTTTTTTAAATGTTTTTGAAAGAAAGCCAATGCTGCATTTATGTAAACTTATGTGTACATTTTTCTTATTTTGATTAAAGATCACATTTCACAGATCACAAATGTTTTCACCTTTTGGTTATTGTTATGCATGAGTCCCTCAAATGTCCTCGGTTTAAAAAGATGGATCTAAAAATCATACAGTCAGTGTTGGACAGGGTTCAGATATGCAGAAGATGCTGGAAAACCAAAGAATGTGCAGGAGCTGGAGGGATTTTTCTGAAGAACAACAGACAGTTGAACTGTTCAGGACCAACAAGAGACTCATGAACAACTATCACAAAACATGAAAACATATATGGTTCATCCAGGAAATGACACACAGTATTAAGAACTTTTGAAAAGGGCCATTTTTATAAATTCAGTTCTTATTTTGTCTTGTGGAGTACATATAAACATCTGTTATCTGAAATAGCGAGAGAGAGTACTAAATAAAAAAATAACATGCAATTTTCAAGATCCCTCTTATTTTGTTAAAATTATGAACATTTTGAATATTCTGTGAGGGGTAAAACTGGTGTACAACTCTATATGCCTAAGTTTCAAAGTGGGGATCTGAACAATAAATCCTTATAATTTCTTAGCATGAATGCATAAAGTAACTTTCAGCTGTCACTTTATTACATAATATTGGCAAATTATACGTCACTGTCAGACATTTGGCAGCTTGTGATTAGCTCTAGTTTCGATGTCCTGAATGTATTAATGTTTTTATTTACTAAAATGTTGTGGCTTATCAGTGCAAATTCATTACACCATGATTTATTTATTTATGAGAGGTAAAAGAGAGAAAACAAGTGTTCGGTTGATATTGGACACACTCACCATTGTGAAACGAAGTGGACAAATTGGAATTGGATTGGAAGCACCGGAGGATCCTAAAAAAGAAACAAATATATATATTGTCAAAATCATTATTTACAAAAATATCCACAATATAGAATAAAAATATCAACACAATGTTTATACTTTACAGAAAAATATAATTCCTAGATTTTGTGTGGCCTTGACTAGTTTGCAAAAGGGTTACAGTCCATAATGAGGTATTCTATGTGTGGACATTCAAAAGCAGTGGTGTATATTAAATTTTGGAAGCACCTGAACCCCTCTTTTGTTGGACACTGGAAGCTTACACTCTCAGAGCAATAGATCCATTCATGGGCTCACAGAAGGCAGAAGGCATTGATAAAAACATTTAGTTATGACCTCAACTTCCAAATAAATGTCAACAGGGTAAGGAAATTAAATCAGATACTTCTAAAGGACAGACACATTGAAACCAAATGGAACAAGTAAAGTCAAATTCCAGATCTATTTCTAACTGTGTAAATAGGAACCTTGCTTTCATGTATGTATTCAGACACCTCTGAAATCGAACGAAGACATTCAGTATAATACAACTTTCATCAGAATACTGAAGCGCCTCTTTCATCTAAGGCTAGAGAAGATAGAGAATATTATTTGTATTCCATCCATAACTATGCTTTGAATTATTATGACCTCAGGGAAAAGAATGGATGACATCAACACAAAAGCCTTTGATGTTAAAGACAGAACTGAGATTCAAGGTGTCTGGGAAGGACTTTTGCTTGGGAAGGGAAAGTGAATAGATTTTCTTTTAGGGAATGTCTGTTTGCCAGTGACAGAGAAGAAGAAACCACTTTAACGGCTAGTAGGAATTAAATTAGATCTTTTTTTTTTTTTTTTTTTGCACAATACAAGCAATCCTGTTGCAGTTTGAAAACACACACATATATATATACACACGCGGATAGCAGGATGATAGAAAGGAATTATGTGATAGAAAGGTTTTGGGGGTACTAAAAAGGTTGCACGTTCTACCAAAAAACTGAAATCAAGTTGTTATTGGAGAAGGTCTAGAAATATTTGTACATTAGACGTAATGTCGGAATAACTCTCATGAAGGTCCTTTTTAATGACTCATTCACAAAACTGACTCAGACACTCAGGAGTTAGTGGTTTGACTCAGATTCACTAAGTCAGTGGTTTTCAAACCTGTCCTGGAGGCAACCCTGCCCTGCACATTTGTATGTCTCCCTTATTAGACACACACACACAAAATAGCTGCCCGTGTTAAAGTAAGAAGTGGGTTAGTGAACTTAAGTGCATTTGAATACCATGTTGTTTACTGAGAAATTTGTAAATGAAAAAGCCATTTGTGTTTCTTTTAGCCAAAGCCAAACTCTCCTTTTATTTTATTTTTTTTGAATGAAGCCCTAATTTTCTGTGATCTAGGGGGTTTGAAACACACCTATTCAAATGAACATAGCCAGAGGTGCACTACTGCAGCTATACATCATTCTACAGCCAAGACTCACAGCCTGGGGTCCACAGCACACTGCTAGACTTTGCTGTAATGTCACATGATCCTTTAGAAATCATTCTAATATGATGATTCATTATCAAAGTTGGAAACAGTTCTGCTGCTTAATATTTTTTCAGAATGTGTTACTTTTTTAGGATACTTTGATGAATAAAAAAAAATAAAAAGCAACTATGTTTTTAAAATATAAATATTTTTAACAACAATATTCACTACTGGTCAGTAATTTGGGGTCATTCATTTTTTTTCTCTTCTTTTTAAATAAAATCAATACTTTTATTCAGCAAGGATGTGTTAAATTGATAAAAAGTGATAGTAAAAAAAATATATTATATATATATACATTTATAAATGCAGTTCTTTTTAACCTTTTATTCATCAAATATATTAGCCAGCAGAACTGTTTCCAACACTCATAATAAATAAGAATATTAGAAAGATTTCTAAATGATGATAGACTGGATGTTACATGTGACACTGAAGGCTGGAGTAATGATGCTGAAAATTTAGCTTTGCATCACAGGAATAAATTTTTTTTTTTAAAGTATATTCAAATAGAAAACTATTATTTTAAGTTGTAATAATATTTCTAAATATTACTGTTTTTTTCTGTAGTTTTGATCAAATAAATGCAGGCTTGATGAGCAGAAGAAACTTCTTACAAAAACATCAAAAATAGTAATGTTTCAAAACATTTGGTCTGTACTGTATATATATATATATATATATATATATATATATATATATATCAAGTGATAACGTCTCCAACGTCTCAAGTGATATTGCATTGTACTTGCACTACTGCTTTATTTTAATACAGCGTAGCATATTTTGCAAGTAACTTCGTTGCCCTTTCTCTCGAAATGGGCCTACTGTACTTTTCGCTTCAATTGGCTTGCTCAGCTAAATATGTCTGTAGGCGTGTGGTTGCATGTGTCTACGTGCCCAGTGAGTTCACACACACACACACACACACACGCATTGTTTTCGCTCCTGAGGCGTCTATCATTGCTAAGCATCCATCAGCAGCGATGGTACAAGGACATTTCAGTAATGGATTTCCACCACCGAAAAACCCTTGCTGTAACTATGTTACAAGATTTGTTTACGAAGAAAAGTAAAAAAAACGTGTTTTTTTCCAGTGTTTGGGTGCACCCCATTTTAAAAAAACAATGGGGATTTTCACCCCGAAGGAAGCTGATTGAGTTGGTTCATGTCACATGACCTGGTGCGCTTGCGTCATTCTGAAAAGCTGAGATGTTTTTTTAACTAGATGCAGTGCTGACGGGCCTGGAAAAAACGAGTGCGTTGCACCACGTCACTTCCATTATGAGCGGGCATACCACACTTAAATAACGAACTTGAGCACAAAAAAAGACGTGATATGTGAACGGCCCCTTCATCAGTCGAAATGTTTACTTTCGGTTAAAGGTCAATATGAGCATCCCTAACTGGAATATAAACATAATATAACATACAAAATTAATACATTTTAAGCCACACAAAGTCAACATTTTGGTATTTCTTGCTTTGAATCTGCCATAAAATAAAATAAAAGTGTATTGATCTTTGAAAAGGTGTACCTGCGTTATTATGCCATTATCATTAGATTAGTTGAAACTGGTCTTAGAATGACAATATTGTCGTTTATTGCGATAATTTCTTGGACAATTTATCGTCCAGCAAAATTTGTTATCGTGACAGCCCTACTCGTAACCATACACAGACACATGTAGATTAGGGCTGCAACTAACGATTATTTTGATAATCGATTAATCTGTCGATTATTTTTACGATTAATCGATTAATCGGTTTATGTACTTATATTTTAGTTTTTTTTTCCATTTTTTTCCCCAAGTAAATTATTAATAAAGGGTCTTTATCATTCAGCATAGATTTTTAAGAGATTTTAACCATTTTGCATTGTCATATCCTCATCAAAAATACACCTGGAGTTGTTTTATTATGTTAGTAATCCTTTGTCGAACTCTTCTGCAATCAAAACACTGACCCATACTCTAGCAAAATTCACAAGGAGATTTCAAATATTGTTTTCACCATGGCAGTCCTTAGAGCTCCTAAAGTAGTTTAACATCCCAAACAAAGCTTAAGGAATCTTTGAGAACATATTTTCACGAAGTATAAGGATAAAACAGAATAAAATTGCAGTGCATTGTATTTTATTATTTACTGGGAAAAAGCTTTATAGCTTATGCTGTGAAATTGTAAACAATCCTTCGAAAAAAAGTGCCAATGGCATGAAACCTGAATGGAACTCACAATTTAAAGTAAAATCCATCAGAAGGTTGTCCATAAAAAAAAATTGGGACACACACAAAAAACCTGCTGTGTGAAAAAGAGCAGTGAATACTTAGAAAAGAAGTGCATTTTAAATATACTCAAACATTTACCTCTCTCATTCAGTCATAATTAGGCTGCAAGTCTGAATTATGAACTGGTAAACGACAAACTGATCACATGACATGTTTGTAAAGCTTTAAATGTTAACTGTTAAAAAGCAATGTTATCAGCTTTTACGACAAAACATTTGCAAACAACCTTGTACTGGAGAATCTGCACAAATAAAATTCTTAGGGGCCGTTCACATATCGCACCTAAAAACGCGTGGAAAACGCTAGTCGCGCCGCTTCCTCCTTCTTTCCAAAGCGCTCGGGCAGAAGCGCCCCTGAGGCGTCTGCCTTTGCTAAGCACTAAGCTTTACTAAGCTCTCTCCATGACGTGCCCTCTCCATGAAGACCCGGAAATTTCAGCAAAGGATAAATGGATGCGGTGTGGACGCGCCTGGAAAAACGGGCGCATCGCACCGCGTGCGTGTCGCGACCGCGTCGCTTCCATTATGAGAGTGCATACTGCGCGCCTACATAGGAAATAACGAACTTGAGCACGCAAAAGACACGATATGTGAACGGCCCATTAAACAGTTCAGTAGTGCAGAGTTTACAGGTTACTCTTCATTTTGAAGGCTCAAAGTAAAGTACTCCCACTTCCCGCTGAATGCTGCAGAGAGACGCTGTTCGGGGAAGCACGTGACATAAAACGAGGCCAGCTATTGGCTATTCGCTACTTCACCTGCTGTACTGACTGAGTAAAACCTCCGGTGGCTCATTACTGCCACACTTTGGTCACCGCAGATTTGAAATATGCACGAAATGAGCCGCTTATGGCAAATAAAATTTATTTAGCGACGAATCGATTACTAAATTAGTTGACAACTATTTTAATAATCGATTTTAATCGATTAAATCGATTCGTTGTTTCAGCTTTAATGTAGATACAGCGAGATGCACACAGCCTCACACACAAACACAAACAGATGCATGTACACTTGAGGACACACAAACCTTGGTCTTTGATGTGGCGGTTACATGATGAGGATGATGATGAAAGCACTGTTAAATTATGCAGCTTGCTGCCATTATCCAACACTACAAACAGAGCCAGACCATGGCCCGTCTTCCTCCACAATACCAGCAGTAAATATACATGTAATTGCCCAGCAGCAATTATTAGGCAAAATTAGATCAGTAATTACAGAGGTGAATTTAAGCCTGAGTCTTAGTAGAAGCATCAGGGTTGTTTCAACACACGACCAGAGAGGGACAATTAAAGACGAGCTGCCGTGCAGATGGACAAGTGGACACTACAAATCAGCATCAACTATTAGACACCAAGAAGAGCTGGACCTGACCGAGGGATTTAGAGAGAAATAAAAGAGGGGAAAGAGTAAACAAAAGGACGAAAAAAGAAAGGAACTGCTTTAATGCTTCACCTTATTTAGCTGTTTATTCACCCTTCCCATGAGCCCTGTGACTGATTATTTCTACCAGGGTCACCATGGAAACCAGCCATATACAACTCACAAACAATGCTCTTGAAACAAGCTGGACTGTCACACCGGCATCCTCTCCAAGTCCAAGTGGTCAGATTACTAAATCAATGACCTGTAACCTTTCTGAATTTCTCCCATAAACTTCATGACACTTCTTTGTTTTTTAGCAACCTTTCTGAATTTCCAATGGTTAGCTCATGCTCAGCATTACTGATGGTAACATACAGGTTTTACCCAAATGCCAAGGAGACTGTTGCAATGTCGGGGATTGTTTGAGTGTCATAAAAGATGACCCCTTGAACGTCCTTAAGGGCCATTCACACAGAAAGTGTTTTTGCTTTTAAAAATGTGAGATGTGGGCAGAGAAATGGGGGGAAAAAGGCAAAGCCTCAAGACAAGTTTATATAAAGTCAAACGTATTTCAACTTGAGTCTCATTTTCTATCACTGTCAGGCACAAAATACAGCAAAAGACGCAAGATGTGAGTGCAACAGTCAAACATCTAGCACGTTTCCACAAAAAAACAAAAACAATGGCAATAGTGATGTAGAATGGAAAATGCATTCTTTGTGAACGGATCTGCAAATTTAGGTAACAAATCATCTGAAGTTTGCTGAGGTACAGTCAGTTAGATCAGATATTTAGATTTTCATACCATTCAAATATTGTTACTAAGAAAGAAAAAAAAAACACCATGGATGTCCTGATGTTCCAGAGGTGGATGTGTAAAGCTGCTGGTGAATGAGCAGAAAACAAATGAATCATTACAGAGCAGAATTGAATGGGAAAGAAAGTGGGGTTCTTGTGTTTTAAAAATGAGTGTAAAACTGCAGCCAGACTGTCCTCTCGAAGTCAAAGTGCTCAGATTAATAGATCAACTACCTGTGAACGTCCTGAATTTCTCTCTTATGATGATACTTTTATTTCCTTCTAGTGACTTTTCAACATTACTGATGGTAAACTCACATTTAATGGGTCTCTGATTGTACATTCCCTTCACAGAATATAATTCATATTTTTTTTTATTGACTGGTCTTGATGTCCTTCTTGAGCAGATATCCTCTTTATTCTGCCTGATTTTCCATATTCTCTCAGGCATAGTTTCTAAACGTTCTCTTTTCTCCTGTCTCTTTCTCAGTCTGTGCACTCTTTAAAGTAGGTCCTGGGGAGTACCCACAACTCCCGTCTCAAGCTCTCTCTCACCGTCTCTCTCCGAAGGTTGTAAAACAGTGGCAGTGAGTAATAAGGCCTCGGTCAGCTGAATGCAGTCAGCAGCAGCGTGGCGGCACACTTTTGGCCTGAGGGAGACGGAGCGAAGGGCACGGCAGAAAATAGTTTGAGTGATGTCTCTGCCGGATGAGTAATGAACAGTTCAAGCAGGTCAACTCATTACATGAGCGGCCGTTTAATTATTAATTATGTGCAGCGATCTAAAGCAGAAAGGACACGTTGGGTATGTTTAATGTGTGTTTATGCTTCCCTCTCCTTCATCTCTCTGTGGCGTTCTGTTATTAGCATGTGTCAGTGAGTAGCTCAAGCAGAGAAGAGAAGGGAGAGGCTCCCCCAACACATACAATTAACACAATTACTTATTAATTACTCACATAGCAGTGGAAAGCGCATTTAAATGTCGGAGTTATGGCCTACAGCCTTTAGCTAAGTGCTGAGAAGACTGATGCAAATTTGGGGATTGTGTGAGGGTTGAGTGTAGTACAAGATGACCTCTCGTTACTCCTCGGATCTGCTCATTTAAGGAACTAATCTTCTGAGCTTTGGAAAGGTACAGCCATTCTGTATTAAATAAATTTAACAGATGTTGTCATCTTACTTTTTACCTAGGAAAAAAAAAATTGCATAGAATAGCAATAGCCAAAAATACATTGTATGGGTCAAAATGATTGATTTTCTTTTATGTCAAAAATCATTAGGATATTAAGTAATGATCATGTTCTATAAATATATTTTTTTAATTTTCTACTGTAAATATATTAAAACTTCATTTTTGATTAGTAATATACATTGCTAAGAACTTCATTTGGACAACTTTCAAGGCGATTTTCTCAATATTTAGATTTCTTTGCAAACTCAGATTCAAGATTTTTTAATAGTTGTATTGTTGGCCAAATATCGTCTTAAAGAACCATACATCATTGGAAAGCTTTTTTACCCTTATGACTGGTTTGGTGGTCCAGGGTCACATACATACATATGTATATATACACATACATACAGTACATTTGTGTGCGTGTGTGGCCATACAAGCCATAATAAATTCTGGCACTGTCACACACTTACATTTTCCTTTCATATATTTTTGCTTTCACACACTTTCATTCTCCTTACACATGCATTCATTTCTACCCTCACACACACATACATTACACAATAACCCTACACAACATACATTCTCCTTTCACATACATATATTTTTGCTTTCACACATTTACGTTCTCCATTCACATGCATACATTTCTACTCTCACACACACATATAGGGACCTTCGCTTTTCAGATGTTTCATTATATCTTGAATCTTATCTGGTCCCACTCCCACCCACAAAAAGTCCCAGCATAAAAGTAATCTATGTAAAAAAACAAAAATTTCCAGTACATCAAAGAAATTTACATGAAATGGTTCTATAACATCTCATAAGATCCACAACACCCTAGCATAAACATAAAATAAATATTTGTTATTTAGGCTAAGCATCAACATTCACAAACCACTGTTATTTTTAACAGAAAAGCAAGCATGGACTGCTGCGTGCATGGTTTGGCATTGCAGAATGCGAGCAGGACACTTCCTTTATCATCACTAAAACCTGACATCTCAGTTAAATCGCAATCTCACAAAGCACAATTAATGCATGCATAATGAATCTTTCACAGTGTCTACACTTAGTGTTTTCAAATGAGAGGATTGTTGAGCGTGCAATTTTAATTACTGCGGTGATTGGCCATTATATTCCAGAAATCAACTGCTGGACCTCAACTCTCAAGACGAGACTTATGACAGATAAAATATGTTACTAAATAATGCACGATTGTGATAGAGAATAAGAAGCTGAAGTCAAGTTATTTCAAAACTCGCTGCTGACTGAAAGTGAGTTTTGATGCTCTCCAGACCCGGTGAAACTCCACCTTTGTTCATAACCCCTCCTCTAGCCCCAGCTGGGCCGCTTTGGCCCAAGGTTTTCGTCGGGCCAAAAAAACCCGGGCCGTTGGCCCCGAGGAAGCACCGACGAGGCACGATCAAGCCCCGGAAGTGACAGTGGAAATGCGACTGGCCCTGGCACACACTAGCACGCCCGCTTTTGGCCCGACAATGGAAATGCGGCTATTCATTCCTATGGGATCAGTAAACGGAGATTGAGTGTCGTACAACTCTGACTGAAATTCAATAGCTGCATTCAATAGCTGCATACACATTCTTCAATAATAAGTAATACAGACCCTCTCATCTCCCTTCTAAGATAATCTCTGGGTACAAGATTTATCGCATGATGTGTTAATTCATGAATTAATTAATTATTTATGTACAAACTGTTTACAAACTATTGCCTTTAATTCGCATCAAACACAAGACAATTTTAAGCAAATAGTTTATATATATATATATATATATATATATATATAGTATCTAAATTAATTTTAATTATATTTTTATAAATTAAAAATAAAACAATTCAAGTAAAAAGCCTTGGACAAACCTTTGCACTGTTTTCCCGTAAAAGCGTCAAAAAGCACCTGATGGAGTTTGAATTTTACATCAAACTGCTGCTGTTTTCACACAAATGCTGACACAGACATGCATGTTCAGCCAGAATCCCCCTGTACCCGTGCATCTTCGGATGAGGAATAGTGCGGAAAGTAAAAAAAAAAATGCTGTGTACACCCCCACACGAAACGAGTTTGCGCACACTCATAGCAAACTTCTGCCAACACAGCGATGACATCATATTTACACCTGCCCCCAAGCGAAATTGCGGATGCGTAGAGTATAAATCATCCTCAAGTCTGATCAGCAACCCTTTAAACATGTGTTATAAACTATGTCTTGTTTGCACGTCAATCATTTTAATGTTAATATAAGTTGTTCTTTTTGCTTTTGTGCAACAGATAAATAATTTTTTTTATGTTTTAGACACTTTATGTATAGATAATTTCTATTTTGTGGGAATCACACAAATAATTTTATTCTCCCGCATCCCACGCACACACACGAGTCTCTTCCCGCATGCACTCGCCCACCAAGAAATATGATCAAAATCTGTATCATAACACTTGTACACAGACCTGTAGAACACGTAGGTTACATAACGATATTTTAAAGTTAAAAACTTAAAATATGTACTTGAAATGAAAACATGATATCTTTGAATAGCAGCAAGAGCTGAGCAAGTCCTGCACATGTTATGTATTGCTGGTCTGAGAATGACTTCCTGCTTAAACAGGATACCAAAAAAAGGTAGACAGATGTATGTGAAAGGAGAATGTATGTGTGTGAAAGCAGAAATTTATGTATGTTAAAGGAGAATGTAAGTGTGTGAGAGTGTCAGATTAAATCATGGCTTGTATGGCCCCTCGTGTGTGTGTGTGTGTATTTTTTCAAAACAAAATTTGAGGTGCAATTATTCCAATCTTTATATCCCAATCTTCAAAATCCTTCAGAGATGACTCTAATATGCTGATTTACTGCTCAATGGGTCTCATTCATGAAACACGAGCAGAACGAATTTTTGTGTAAGTCGCGTGTAAAGTGGTTTTGGCGTAAATTTTCGGATTCATTAAAACGTTCGTATTTTCCAAATGTTAGTTGGTACGAAAGAAATCTACACCTGCTCCCAGCCACGCGTAAATAGTGCGTTTAACTTCTGAATGTTTTGCTCATTAATACGGCTGCATTTTAATTAACCTTAATCGGGTACATATTTACACAGCATTTTGAAAAAAAAAAAATATATATATATTAATTACATACGGTTTTTCTTTGAACTTTTATTATGAGAGCCAGTAATAGGATCTGTAATATGCTGCCAAACTTCCTTTTTTAGGACCTGATAAGCCACTAGTACGCTTGAAAATAAAATGTGGCATTTTGAATGAACTTCTGATAATAAAACTTCAATTTCTGCAGATGAGAAATGTTTCTTTTTCAGTCGCTTTTGAGAAGACATGTTGAAATCCTTCGTTTGGTGTCATAATATGATGCTCACATATAGTTGTCAGTCGGATTTAATAGGCGGGATTTATGGTAATTGAGAGTGAGCGTGAAAGCGCATCCCATTTACGACTGATTGGAATTCATTAACACACACACACATTTCACTATCACATCTGACGTTTACGAAGTTTTGTGAATCAGGAGAAGAGTTTTCGGGAAGTTCTCTTTACGCGCAAATCACTCAGATATTTGCTCGTATATTTACGAATGTTTCATGAATGAGACCCTATAATCTTTTTTCGCATTACTTATAACTGTTCTTATAATCATTTTCAACATTGATAATTGTAAGAAATGTTTGACCTGGTCAGAAATTTAAATGAATTCTGAAGAATAAATAAGTGAAAAGAAAATTCACCTTTGGAATCACATGAATAAATTAAATATTATATTATATAATTAGGAATAAATGAAATTATATTTTCAAATATATCAACATAGAAAACAGTCATTTGCATCGTAAAAATAATCATTCATAATATTATGTATTTTTAATTAAATAAATGCAGCCTTTGTGGGCATATGTGTACACACACACACACACACACACAGCAAACAATTGCCTCAGGAGCAGTAAAATCTGAAGAATCACTAAGCTGACTGGGTGAAATACAGCATACAACTCTACATACATACCAGAGGTAGAAAAGTGTGTATATCAAAGAAGTGAGTTTAACACAAGAGCGATATCTATTTCAAGGAATATCTGAGTTTAACTGACCCTGACTCAACTCCTCAGAGAGATAAGGGTGAGTCAGGGTTTAGCTGGGTGTATTTTGGCACCTAACATATGTCAAGGTTAATGCAACAACTCTGTGGTCCACAACCCTCAGTTGTCCAGAGCCCTGTCATGCTACATTAAACCACCACTCTCTCTGTGTGTGTGTGTATGTGTGTGTGTGTGTGTGTATGCATGTTTACACATGTCCAAGAGGCTGAATGAAAGAGAAAGAAATATAGAGAACAAAAAACAATGCATGAACTAATTTAATAACGTTGAGCTGCTATCACAGTCCGACAAACATCAGATAAATGAGTTTGTAAAATGAGAAAATACATAAAATGTAGTCATTTATTTATTGAACGTTTTACTGTTAATCTAAAAACAGCTACAATCTGCTGCCCAAGCTTCCTCAATATATTTTCAAGTTGGGCTGAATTTCCGAATCCAGAGTTAAGCCAATTGTTCCGCTCAAGGCCTTGACATCAACACGACCGAGCTCTCGACAGCTCAAACCCTGAGCAGAGCTGATAATACACCTCACTTCATTAGGAAACAAAATATCAGCTTTCCACTCCATTAAAGACGGTTTTGTACATGGGACACAGACTCACCTCATCAACAACGCACTGCAATAACTGAAGAGGCTGTGACAGAGGGGGGGTAGAAGAAAAAGAGATTAGACCCCATACAACGACCTTACAGTGCAAAGGAAATAAAATCATTAATGCAATAAAACAGGTAGCAATACAGCTTAATCAAATGCACTCTGACTCAGGAAAAGCCATTTGATCTGTAATGTTTTCTTATTTCTAATGGCACCTAATCTGAATACAGGCTGTTAAGACCGAGCGTATTATTGTCTGGTATTAACTTCAGAGGGAGGCAACCAAGCGAGGTGAGGAGAAAACTGCGAGAGGAGCCGCTACATCTCAGAAAATACATGAAAAACACTTACCCATTAAGGAACCCTGGTTCTTTTGAATCTGCAAGGGAATTTTTTTTAGGTGAGAGTAAGTGAGAGCAAAAACATGCAATTAGCAAGTTACCATCACAAGCGTTGTACCAATACATGTTCATGATCACTGGGGGAAGATTACGAAAACACTGATGGCAAGATATGGGCATGATGCGTTAACATCATTTACATAATGAAAACACATCAGCTAATAGCTAGGATAAGCTTCACCAAGCATTTTTTCCCATTAATTTCATATTTCCTGCATTTTATTCACCTCCAGGTTTATATGTTTGACTAGAAGTACATTCATGATATAGCATGCATCTCAAAAAGCATCACAGCCATGGGGATAAAAATAGTTTCTTTGACAATAATATAACTTGTTTAACAGGGGTTATTTTTTTCATAATCATGTTATAACAATACAATACTTAAGGTTTCTACTTAGCATTTCTGTTGGAAAGAGGAGTCACAGTTAAAGGTAAAAAAAAAAAAAATACAAAAAAAAAAAAAAAAAGTCTTGAATATGTGTTTTTTTTTTTTTCAAGTGAATCTTTCACTTTCGATTTTTTATGCCTAATCCGTCTTCTGCACAGTGACTGTCAGTATGCCATGGTAGGGACATATAAGAAAAATCTTCATGATTAGCATGTTTTCGTAGTTCCTGCTTTTCCATGCTAGAGAATTTCCGTCCAATGAATGGATGACCTTAGCACACGTGGTTTTGTTTACAATTTTTGGTTCACTTGCATTAAGGGCACTGTGAAAGCGAACCGCACCAGAAAAAATAAATAAAAATCAACATTGTATTTGATCCAGACCAAAACAAGTGAGCAGACTTTCCTGCTGTAAATACACCCTTAGTTAGATAAAACACATAGAAAATCACCTTGTCTCCTTCTTGAAAATGTTAAAGTCTTACAATTTGTTAAAGGAACACTCCACTTTTTTTGAAAATAGGCTAATTTTCCAACTCCCCTAGAGTTAAACAGTTGAGTTTTGCTGTTTTTGAATTCATTCAGCCGATCTCCAGGTCTGGCGGTAGCACTTTTAGCTTAGCTTTAAATAGATCATTGATTTTGATTAGACCGTTACGATCTCGCTCAAAAATGATCAAAGAGTTCTGATATTTTCTATTTAAAACTTGAATCTTCTGTAGTTACATTGTGTACTAAGACCGACAGCAAAAAGTTGCAGTTTTCTAAGCTGATATGGCTAGGAACTATACTCTCATTCTGGCGTAATAGTCAAGGAACTTTGCTGCTATATCATGTGTGCAGCAGGCGCAATGATATTACACAGTGCCTAAAAATAGTCCCCAGCAACTCTGCTATTAGTGCAACTACACAAACTCGCTGGGGACTATTTTCATATCACTGCAAATTTTTTTCGGTTTCAGTTTCTCTGTTTGTAACACTCCACTTGTTTGTGTTTGTGGTGTTTCAGACAAAAGTATGTGAGCAGGGCAGAGTCAAAGAGTTGTGTGATTTTGTTTGGGTGTTGTTGGGGGGATTGCTCAGAGTGGGGTTTCACCAGTAAGTGTGTAAGAAAAACTGAAAAACCTAGAGTGGAGCTTCAGTGAAATGGTTTGGCCAAATTTAGACACTGTAAGTAACTTGATATCAACTTCTTATTTACATAACTGTTGTATAAAAGTAATATCACACTCAAAACTGTGCTGTTATTATAAATATTGCCAAGACTGTGATTACCTGCGGCTCAACAGCAACAACACTCTTCCTAGAGTGATACTGCTTAAAAATAGCAATAAGTTCTGGGAGAGAAAAATCATACAGTATATTCAGATGAATATGAGGTTTAAACCAAAACAGCCAGAAAACAGAAAAGGCAACAACAAATCAATCAGGAGGAGAAGCGCTGGAGGCTGTATACACATGCCAGCCAGTCTGCAGTCTTCAAAGATTTTCAGAGCGAGCCATCGGGAGACGCCATTAACTCCTGACAAAGAATGCAAATTAATCCCAACATGGGGTGAGATGAAATTAAAGAGCCTTTTAGAAACAGTGACAAGATAATGCATAGAAAACACACACCCATTCACTCACACACACCAAACAGCAGCAGTTTTGCAGTTCTGAGTGTTTGAGTGGAGTGGGGGCAGGGCATCAGAAGTCAATGCAGAAATACAGCAGGCATCTCTTGAGATCTCAGATCACAATGGACAATGACTCTTTGAGCATCAGTGTGTGTGAGGGAGAGAGAGAGAGAGAGAGAGAGAGAGAGAGAGAGAGAGAGAGAGAGAACAGACAGATGCCTGAGCCGATGTGAGTGACAGGCCAGGCCTGAGGTAGCATGTGTGCTGGCTGGGTGGTTTGTGCACGCATGTGTGTGTGTGTGTGTGTGTGTGTATGTATGTGATGCCTGCAGGTGAAGAGTCTGCAGCACCATATGGAGCTGTGAAAATTAACATCAAGAGCAAAAACACTCTAGCAGTGGGAGGTTTAATTCTCCGTCTCTTTCTTACTGACTAACCCCCTCCCTCTTTCTCCTTCATGCCTCTTTCTCTCTCTCTCTCTCTCCCTCCATTTCCATTCCATACATATTCTTAAATGCAGGAACTGGGAAAGGGAGAGTACGGAAGATTAAAGGAGGAAGTAATAAATTAATGGGGTGTGTATACATGAAATGCTTCAGTATAATGCCTCTGGCTCTACGGGCCAAGAACAAAAGTTTTGCTTTTCATTGATTTCAACTGATATTTCTATACTGTATGATGATACACTCTGAGAAGAATGGTGGACCAAAATGGATTTCACACACTGTTTTGAAGGATTAGTTATTGGCCAACACAAAAAGCAGTCCTGTAAGGAACAGAAATGCAGTCAAATATTTGACATCAACAGATTCAATCACGGTTCCAGACACTGTGTGTACGAAGGTTTGTTTCTGTGTACACTTGAATACATAAGCTTACGTAATAATACTCAGTGGATAAACCTGATAATGGCCCTGTTAATAGATAATGCAGGAGAGCAGAGGAAAACAATTTCAGATGAGACAAGCCTCCAGGCCACGGGATAATGCACACACAGTACACAGAAAACCCCCAGGCCTCTAGCCTTCTAACATTCTTTTTACCAATCAACTGTTGTGCATGTTCATCATCTCAAACAGTTTGTTCATCTTTTATTTGTCTATTTTATGTTAAAAATATTTATGCTAAAAATGGATCAGGATTTAGGATTAATCATAGTACTACACATAATATCCTTTAAATTTCACATATTGCATGATCAATTTTGGAACTTATGCTATGCTTGCATGATAGCTTTGCATCAAGCGATGTGTAAGATAAAGTACAAACACACACTAGTGCCAAGCCCAGCCTCCGTGACCATTTGATGCTCAAGGCTTTGGATCTAGATGCAGCCTCAAAACGTTCCTTTCTGATTTCCCCTGCATGCCCTGAGTGGCTGCTTTGTTTTAATATGCTAATTAACCCAACAGGCATGCTGGGAGTAATTTATTGAGCATTAGTCAACATTTCCCTCATTAAACTCACTGCACTCTTACATGCAGAACTTTAAAAAGCAGAGAGTCTGATTGGAGAAAACTAAGGCAATGAATCGGATTTGAATATACAGTATATTACACTATATACACAGGGCTGAAAACTGTTACAACTAAATGATTAAAAAAAAAACACTTCACAATATATATTCTCAATATATATCTATAAATCGTGGTTTGTGTTAAACCTTTGTCTCACAAATCTTTGTGTTACTTTCGACATACTGTAGACTACTGTCCAAAGGTTTGGGGTCCGTAAGATTTTTGGTAAAACACTTTATTTTAAGGGCCAAGTCCCATGATTAACTAGTTCCTTATTGGCTGTTTATTAGTACTATATATTATATATATTAATGTCTTATTCTGCATGACCATATATCCAATTCTTACCCCATACCTAAACTTAACAACCCCCCTTCTAACTATTAATAAGCAGCAAATCAGCAGTATACAGAGGTAAAACTCAATAAAACTAGCTAATAGTGAATTTGAAACCTTTCTTATTATAAATGTTAAAAACATTTGTGCTTATTTTTTGTGGAAAGTATGATGTAACATGCAGCCAAATATGGTGTCCCATAATCGGAATTTGTGCTCTGCATTGATCCCATCCAAGTGCATACACACACAACAGTGAGTAGCGAACAGACTCACACTCACACAGAGCAGTGGGCAGCCATACTGCTGCGGCGAACGGGGAGCAGTTGGGTTTTTGGAGCTTTGCTCAAGGGTCTCACCGCAGTCGTAGTATTAAGGGTGGGAGAGAGCGCTGGACACTCACTCTCCCTACATAAAATCCCTGCCGAAGGTGTTCATGTGGCTTAGTGGTAGAGCATTGCGTTATCAGTGCAAAAGGAACACAAATACTGGCAAAAATGTATAGCCTGAATGCACTGTAAATCGCTTTGGATAAAACCATCTGCTAAATGCATAAATGTAAGTGTAAGACTCAAACCTGCGACGTTTGGGTTACAAGTCCGACTATCTAACCATCAGGCAACGATGCCCCAATAGATGTCAATGAATTCAACCATTTTGTAAAGTGTTACAATGTATAAATTAATTAAGAAAAGAGAGTTTTTAAAGAACTAGAGGAGAATCAGAAACTGTTTATATAATGGCGCTTTTCTACAAAGTACCAGCTCGCCTCAACTTGACTCTGTTTGTTTTTCCACTGTGTAAAAGTTGTACCTGTACCTGCTTCCTGGTACTTTTTTTCGTATCACCTCCGGCGAGGTTCTGAGCGAGCTAAAATGTGACGAGAAAACACGGCAGACTGCTGATTAGTCAGAGAGAATTGTCACTATTCACTGCGTCATCATTGCATGCGCCAGACGAAGAATCCTGATTAACCCCTGCCATTTTTAAATAGTTTGGCCAGAGGTTGCGTACTCGGAAGAATAAGCCGTGGTCAAATGAGGTGTTTCATTCATACACTTGATTTCCTCCATTGTCCTGTGTGTGTGGGAAGCGGGTGTGTGTCGCGTAGAAGATTATGTCATGACAGTTTCCTGCGGCAGCGCTATGACTACCAGATACTATTGTGGAGGTACTATCTGCAATGGAAAACAGAGCGAAAAGTGAACTGAGCCGAGACGAGGCGATACTAATCCAGTCGTTGAGCTGGTAATGGAAAAGCGCCATAAGTGGTTCATAGATCTAACTCAGGGATGTCCAGTCCTGTGGAGGGCCACTGTCCAACAGAGTTTAGCTCCAACCCCAATTAAACATAACTGAACCATCTAATTAAAGTTTTACTAGGCATACTAGAAAGTTTCAGACAGGTGTGTTGGGGAAGGTTGGAGCTAAACTTTACAGGACAGTAGCCCTCCAAGGCCGACTTTGGACACCCCTGATCTAATTTATTAATTAGAGAGGGATTCATTTTGAAAATACAACACAATTTTTGACACAGTATAATTAAACATGTAGAACTACTGTAAGTATTTTAAACACACTATACATCTACACCATGACATCCTAAAGGCACCATAAAATGACACGCTTTGTGCATTGGGTACCATGTGGTTCTTAAACTAGGAACCTCCAAATGAATCCGGATTATAATCTGGGATTGTCATTCTTAAAATGGGATAATCTTGACAAATCCCTGCATGAAATCTGATTACAGGGTTGTTGAGATTGAGGAATGGAGCAGGTCTGCAGTACTGTATGCAATGTAATGTAATCTGAGTAAACAAGAATTGGATGAGCAATTGTGAGATAAGCTATTGTGGGGTGAACAACGAGAAAATCACTACCCATAGACTAAGATCACGAAGGAGTGAGTGTCCGCCGTGACTCTGGGGTGTAGAACTATTGAGTATTCAAGAGCTAAATGTTAAATTGGTTAAATTGGTATTTGGATTGATGAAGTAGACTCACCTGTGGATATGAAAAAGATCCCAGTGCCTAATGCCAATGAAAAGAGAAGATAAGAAAGATAATCACATACCCACTCACACGGACACACACCTGCATAAGCACATGAGCTTTTACCTATACAGCTATGACAGATGATGTCTCAAACAGGATTTAGGAGAAACGAAACTGTAACATGAACATATTCAAATTAATTCCTTAATTTTGGCCACTTCCCTGCATATTAATTGCAAATAAAAGAGAATGTTCATACAGTTTATAATAAATGTATTTTAAATTGTATATTAAACTCGGTAGCACAGAGATGTGCTAGTCTCGCAAGTTTACTTATAGGAAGAAAGGAAGCAAAGTTTCCTTACTTTAGCAAAGGAAAACCAGTCTCATCTTGGTTTATATCAAAATCCTCCATCTTTTCTAATTCATGACCTGGGTTTAGTTTTGTTCTCTCTCCACATTCGTCACTAATCACACAACACCGACATACTATGAAATCCTACCGGGAAAGATAACCGCTTATGACAGAAGTGAGAGAAAATAGTTTGTTACATTTGTAATATGAATATTTTTCTTACAAAAATGCATGGATTCACTACAGAAGGCCTTTATTCACCTCCCTGAGCCGCGTGCGACACGTTTTATTACGGACGCATGCACTTTATTTGACGACTTGTGGACTGTTCAACTGCAACCCCCACTGACTGCAATGATAGAGCCTGGAATAGCCAGGACAATTTTTAATATAACTCTGACTGGATTCGTCTGAAAGAAGAAAGTCGTACACACCTAGGATGCCTTGAGGTTGAGTACAACACAAGCTCATTTTAATTTTTGGGTGAACTAACCCTTTAATCTGTGAAGTCTAAGGCGCATGCTGGAATGCAGAACAGATTTGGAAAAAGCAACAAACCCAGAAGCAAATGCCAAACTAAAAATAAGACTATTTTCAAACTATCCTTTAATTACATTCCATATACATTTAGAAAATTAATCCAAATGAAACCACTTTGCATTCATTTATTAAATCTAACATAACCATCTCAGTTCAGGAGGTGAGTTCAGTTCATTGGTTAAGAAACCTGCCAACAGAAGAACATGGAGATAACTCAACCGAATTGCATAAACATTCCAGCAGCCGAATAGAGCACATCCCTTACAACATGGTAAGGTCAATAATAAATCATAATCAGATCAATATACTGTTCATCAACTCATGATAATGTCAATCCATATGACCCTTGATATATTTCCCTACCTTAACATCCTAATGATAATATCTAACAGTATTGATAAATACAATCAAGGGATTGACTCAAGGTATACAATAACAATTCATCACAGCCAATGAGAAGTGCTGACAATTACAAAATGGGAATCAATAAAGCCAATGAGAACTACCAGCAAAGCATTTTCAGTACATGAGTCAAACCACCATATTAAAATCTAATCCACTTGTACGTACAATTCTTGTTGCTGATTTCTTCTTAAAAAACATCCATCACAAAAAAAAAAAAAAATCACTTTAGTTGTACACCTCTCTTCTCTTTTTCAGAAACACACACAAACACACACCTCTGGAACAGAGAACACAGCACTCTAATTACTGGACGTTCTGCTGGCTGAGTGATTGATAGCGTTTTGCCACACTGACTCCAAATCTTTCACTTCTCTCTCTCACACACATATACTCACTCACTAATTCTCTTTAATGTTTCACTACAGACACATTTTTTCCTTAGTATTATTCCCCGTTCATTAATCCCAATTTTTATATAGAAACCACATACAGGCACACAAAAAATACATTTCTTACTTTATGCTCATATGGTAATTCGAAGGGAGAGGGCCCAAAAGGATAGCAGAGCAGTATGTGTGTGTGTGTGTGTGTAGCAGTCAGTGGGAGATCTTGAGTGTGATCCATGCATAGCTGTAGGCCAACATCTGTTTGGACAGGCTGCCTGCAGACACTATCAACAGCACTCAGCAGAAACACTGACACCAGTCCACCCGAACTACAAATGCTGGGCTATGTGTACGTGTGGGTGTTTAGAAGACATTATTATATGGCTGTTTTACCTCCATGAAAGAGATTCCTACACTCCACATGTCTGAGTGAATACCATACTGTTCCCCTGGTATTCGCTCTGGCTAAAGACATAAAGACATACAAACATACATGAAGGATCATTACAATACAGTGTAGAATTCTGCATATGAATTCTGCTTAAAGTAAGACGGTGGCATTGAAGGCCACATACACAGTCATACCTTTTTTGCAGTGATTCCTGTGAGGCCTATTTAACAAGATCTGTTGTCTAAATGTGTGTGTGTGGGAATGTACCAATTCAACTTCAGAACGCATTTGATTTTTCCATAAAAATAAGCTATTTGATTGTTTTGTCTTGATTACAGGCACATACTCGACTGACAACCTTTACAACCGAATATGTATGATTTATTCATTCTCTATTCAGGGAAAATAATAATAAAGCATCTGAACAGAAAGACTATCACAGGTATGAATGCAGCTCACAGCCATTTATGGATTGGTTCCAATGTATGTTTTAGCAATGGAGTTCCCCAACTGTGGAAGAAAGCAGGAGAAAAACTGGTAACATTTTCTATGAAGCCCATATATATTATACATTATAAGGGTATTCATGATGTCTTCTAAAAAAAAAAAAAAAAAAAAACGTATAATATGTTGTATCATCTCATGATTAATCATAACAACAGTTTTAATGCATTTTAATATTTACTTATTTGTAGTTGTAACTTTTAAGTATATGATGATTTATAACACACAATGAACCCAATTATATTTACCATAGTTATAATAATGTATTACAATTCTCATATCTTGCCATTGTTGACTTGTTACTTTACTTAAAGCAGACAAATACCACTTATAAATAACAACAAGAACAACAATAATAAATAAAAACAATATTTTTTCTTAAATAGCCATAAGATCAGACATTTGATCAGATGAATGTGTTATATAGCACATTTGATTTTTACCATATTTAATGTAATATCAGTGAGACAGTAAGAAACTGTGAAAATCTTAAATAATGTCAAGACACAAAACGTATAATCCATTGGAAGTGGATTTAAAATGGTGTACATTGTGTGTTACAGATAATCATACGTTATAAGTACTAATACGTATGTTTTAAAAATAAGGTATTATAATTCTAATTATTAATTATGAGACAAAACAACATGGGGGTTATATAATGCTGCTAAAGAGAACATTATTTGGTGTATTTGATGTAATGAAATGTGTTTATGCAGTTTAAGGTTAAAAAAACACATAATTTTCCATATACTGTACATTATTGTTCTGAAACGCATCGATTTTTACATGGGCAGCTTGAGAACGGCATGACCGGTGGATTCTTCGAAGGATCGTTCGTTTAGCTTGCAGCTGCTGGAGGCCGATTTGTCAACGTGATCCTCATTGACCAGCACAGATCAGCTCCAGGCATGCCGAAGCGGATATCATCCTCTTTTGGAAGGCCAAACAAAGTAGTTTCGCTTTCACAGCGTCTGTACGAAATGGAGGCGGCGGCAACAATACTACAACTAGAATAAAAGGTATGCCTTTTTTTTTTTTGCGTGAACATCTGGTGGTGTAATGCAAATCTTCCCACATAGTAAAGTAGAGATGTGGGGGGCGTGTTTAAACGGGCCGTTTTAGGGGGGCATGGACGAGTGTTAACTTTTATAAAGAATATCTCTTTGGATTTGCAAATTTACAGATCTTTTTTATGCACCGAGAGCTTATAACACTCCAAAGAGAAAGGAAAATTTAAATCCCATCATATGACTCCTTTAAGAATACCGTTATAATGCATTATAAATATGGGCTTCATAGAAAGTGTTACAGAGATATTTTTAGGAAATCAAAATTCAATAAGAATCTCAAAAATAATAATCATCTCAGCTGTGTGACTAGAATTATTCTACTTATTCCTACCGCATACCTAACCTTAACAATTCCCTTAATGACTATTAATAAGCAGCAAACTAGGAGTTTATTGAGGAAAAAGCCATGGTTAATAGTTAGTTTATAGTAAGAATTGATCCCCAAACTAAAGTGTAACAATTAACAATTTAAAATTTCGGTACCAAAATATATTATATATAATACCAATAAATCGTTTTATTAATGATTACAAGTAAATAATGGTTTATGACATTATGACAATTGTATCCATCTCCTGACGTGCCTGTCCACAATTTTATCGCACTTATCTTTTGCCACCCATAGATGATTGTTTGCTTCAGTTCCACTACCAAGGACTGAAATGCTCCAGCAAAGCTTGTTTTCATGCCTTAGCTAATCAAAATGACCACAGCTGATCACAGTTGAATGTCAAATGGCTTTGTTTACCATTGAGAAGGTGATTAGCTACACCTGAATTTTTTTTCACTTGGATCATATTATAAGTTGCACTGACTAGATACAGTTCGGAAAAACAAACACTGCAACGAAATGTGATTATTTTAAAGGAGGGTGATTCTTTTCTCTACCCACTGTAGTACTGGATATCTACCATCACACACAACCTCAAAGGTAAAACATTACCCCCTCTGTATGTGCGCAGCCAAGAATAATATGGAGAAGCCATCACATTCGGTCCTCTGATATAATCAGCACAGTTATCTCTGTTTAAACATTGAAATTCAGTACAGACGTGACAGCAGGTGACCTGAGCTCTCTGCAACAAGGTAAAGGACACAATAAGAGGAACTGATATAAATCTACCGGAAAGAGTGTGTTATTGTGGGGTGTTATTGAAATGCCAGCCTGGTTTAATTTTAGTCTGTACTCTCACAGGGGAGAGACGGTGAGAACCGTGCACAATGGCACATGTCAGCAATGACAGAACAAACATAATGAGAGCATTCCCCCGTGGCCTGGTGTGCGTCTGTGTGTAAGTGAATAAGAGATACATAGGTTTACTATAGAGTGTCATGGTGCGGACGGACACAGAGGAGAACACGCAACTCACCCAGGTCTTTGGGGGAAAATGGGTACGAATATTAATTAAAAGAGGGCCATTTGGAGTGATTGGGTTCCATTGTTGGACTCCTGAGTGTATTAGAGATGGAGAGACTGATGCTGACTTTCTCAGTCTGAGATATCGTCTCCAGCCACATGCATGCACACACACGCCGTCACTCACACACACTGAATAACTGTTCAATGTAGTAATTACAAAGAGCTGGAAGTGAGAGAAGACGAGCAATCTAGTGGATTTCTGGGGGGGTTAGGGAGCAAAGGGAAAAAGTCCCTGGAGGAATAAGATAGAAAACAGAACAGAGACAGAAAGACTGATGGGACAATGGCTGATCTGAGCTGACTGTGCTTACAATGAGAAACACTTGTGAGAGTATATCCATTCATGCAGACTAATAAACATGCACAAATATAGTCATCACAGGATCCAAATTCAAACCTACCTGTGTCCTGACTCCAAAGTCACACAGTTTGATCTGACCCTGTGTGTTAACCAACATGTTGGAGGGTTTCACATCTGCACAGAGAAACAATTATATTATTACCATAATATTTGTCAGTATTTAATATTATTGTCACTAAATGAATGTACTTCTACCTTACTGACACCAAATTTATAAACATTGCCCTTTAAGTTGCGGTAGGTAACTTTTGACGCTCTAGCGGTTAATAAACAGAACTGCTTGTGTCTTGCGGAAGAACATCGTAGCCGGAACTACTTCTCTCTGTTTATGTCTATGAAGAATCACAAAGGTACTGGGTTACTCCGCCGCGGTACCCCCAGAAGCAATCTAAAATAGTCCGAATATAAACACTTAATATAGGTGCACCCTAGTGATTCAGGACAAGCCAAAAACACGGTTTGGAAAATGGATTCATGGTGTACTCGCTTATTATATAAATTTTTCTACATTTTGAACACAAACAAAGTTACGGACCGCAGCTCTGATTGGTTGTTTTTTACCGGTAGCGGATGTATTTCTGCAAATGGCAATAGGACCGCTGGGAGGAGCCAGAGGAGCTTGATTTTTTTCACAAATTATCTGTCTCATATTCTACTGTCAGGACATAATGACAGGTTTAACAAATATGTAAAAAATATATTTTTACAAAAGTTACCTACTGCAGCTTTAATTTTACTTTTACATAAATATGTCTAAACAGTCAAGTTCTTACACTGATTTCCAACATCTGGATATTATTTTTTACATAAAAGTGGCTCTCACCTCTATGTAAAATCTTCAGGCTCCAGAGGTACGTTAATCCTTTTACCACCTGTAGATACACACAAACAGCTATACTTACTGAAAACAAACTCAGAAGAGAATTAAATGTGTATGAAAGCTATGTCTGTAAATTGTCTAAAGAGTGGCATATCTTTGATTATTGTGAGAAAGTGTGAGGGAGAGGGTAATGAGGGTCAGAACCAGGAGCAATGACAATTCAGCACTGATAAAATGTTACAAAACACACATAACCCACACTGGTCTGAGCTGTAACAGATTCTTGGACACGTAGAAACCTCCAAGCTTTCCAAAATGTTCTAATACACTTACACAATAACAGTTTCATGACTTGAAACGGACCTACTGCGACAGCAATTCTGCCCAAAACATGCTCTGGGATTCTCCAGTAGACATCCAGAGAGCCACTTACATTCAAAACAAATAATTCAATTAAATTTGACATATTGTGAGTGATGCTTTCCTGTGCAGATGTTGCCTGACAAATGTCAAAACAAATGAGACTTACCATCCATAAACTCAGTGCATATCGATATTCTGTTCTCCACAAAGAAAGCACGGTAGAACTTTATGATGTATCACACTGTAAAAAACACAAATATATTAAAACTGGAAAGATTTTATATGCCCATAACTCAGTTTGCACTTTATCATAAATGTACATTACCACTGAAAAGTTTGGGCTGTGTAAAATTGCTTTATTTTTTTATTCCTTATAAAAGTTGCTCACCAAGATTGTTCTGCTTAATATATATATATATATTTAATCTGTAATAAAAAAAAAATTGGATACTTTGATGAGTAGAAAGTTAAAAAAAAGCATTTACACAGAATTTTACTGTCTTTTTTATCAATTTAATGTGTCCCAGCTGAATAAAGTTATTAATTTCTTTTTAATATTGTTGACTCCAAACTTTTGAACAGCAGAGTAAAGTATGCTCATTTATCAAATAAGCTAGTTAATGCCATTGCAGTGATATGAACACAGCTTTTATGAAAAGGATATATATTTATACATTTTGGCATTCAATTTATTGCCTAAGCGTAAATAAATGAGAGATTATTAAGAAATGTTTGCATGATTCACTGGATGGTTCTCAAAGATGCTTCATTAGGAAATGATTGATTGTTTCAAGTAAAAATATGTGGTAAATTGTTTTATTAACTGTTTGTTTGGCTGGTAGTTATTTATAGTAAGCCATGTAATGCTAATGCCACAGTATTTTATTCAGAATGTGAAATTGGCTGATTTTTCTGTGTAATTGGTTTGTTGTTGCAAAGGGTGATTTGTAATAAATTAAAGTATATCCTGCAGCTGTTGTCACAGGAACAGGTGGACTGAACTACATAGGCATTGATCCCTGAATAATTCATGACACTTCTTTTATACTTATCACAGTCACACACCTCACATACACCTAATCTGAAAGCTGAAACCACACACAGCTCTAAACAAGTTTGGTTTTTACCTGGAAAGTGGCTCCAACTTTTACCAAGAATCAAACTTATTAGTCACAGACACTCTTGACACTAACAAAGTGACACTTGAGTGCCAAAGTGAGGGCAAAATGCTCTAAGTTTAGTTTAGAGGGAGGTAAGAAACTGATATGACTACAGCACTGTTGTTGTATGCAGGTCATACTGGGTGAGCACATATTCAGAATCAGGCCACTGTTTTTATCCGCTGGAAAGATGACTGAAATGCATTCATCATATAGATTCAGCTTACGTAATCAAGCAGACAAAAAAAAGAGGTTCAGACCTTGTAAAGCATCTCAAGCTCTGACATGATCTGCTTCTGCAGCTCCACTGTGATGTCGAGAGCAATAACCTGCAATACATACATAAGACCAGCATTTGTACAAACAGACTCACAATGACCTCTCTCAGCTATCTATCAAACAAACACTTGAAATCTCAAATTAAATATTTTTTCACCCAAACAGAAAATTAGTTATATCAAAATTACATATGCAATGCTAGACACTTCACCCTACTTTTTTACATCAGGTAAATACAACTTGCAAACATAAGCAGCCTTTTGAGTACACATTTGTTTGTGTCAATTCTTCTGTTTCAGCTGGCTTTTGAGCTTGAAAGCGAATGCTTGAGAAACATGCTCAAAGAGTTTCTCTTCAACCAGTACTGACTGGAAATTAAACAGCCTACCACTTAAAGAAAACACATAAAGCAGGCAATTAAACTTCCAAAATGATATTGCCAATGCTATATTTTTATCTAATATCAGAATTTTTTTTTTTTTGTTGCAACCTAGGTTTTTGTTCTCTCTCTTCTCAACTTTTGTAATGAAGCAGCGACTAGCTAAAATGCTTCTTTATTTAAGGTTAGATTATCAGCCCGCCTCCCACTGAAGTAATTGATTACAGGTAAGGCAGTAAGGCAAGGCCACACAGTTAAAGCTCAGCAGAGATCACTTACAGCCTTAGCCAAATAGATAGCCCTGCTCGAGCAGACCCAGGCAGATGGAAAGATGAGCACACACAGCAGAAGATAGGAGAAGAGAGGAGGACAGATAAGAGATGAGACAGAAGAGAAACGAGAGGATAAAAGTAAAACTAAACAGATGTCAGTCAATAATAATGACGGGAAGGGGGAGAGACAGAAAAAATGTGAAAAGAGTGGAAGAAAAGAGAGAACAGAGAACAGCTAAGATAGAAAAAGAAAGATCCGCCCTGAGGGTCACAGGGTCTCAATCATGCTTAACTATGGCAATGTGTGTAGGAGCACTGTATTCGCTCTTTTGTGCTCTTCAGTTAGTAGAGCACTATTAACTTCTCCAGCAGTTATTCACTGCATCTTGCTGCAGTAAAGTCCACCTGTGTCAAATCCACCGAGTTCACCTCTTCTGCTCCATCTATTTAAAGAGCACACTGGTTGTATGGTTTTTTTTACCCATTAGTTGAATGTGAGCGATAATATCATATGTTGGCTCTTTGGGATGTTTTCATGTTTTTTTCTATGTGAGCCAAGTAATTCTGCAAATAAGTAATCTACAAAACATGTGAACATTTTAGTAAGCGTACTAAGGAAAACCAGCATACAGAAATATACACTGTTCTTTCCATTCACCGCTACAATTCTCTTCCCAAGCAAGTGGTAAGCTCTGTCAAAGATAAAAATGTACAATTAATAACAATGCAAATTGTCTTAGCAATACCTTAACTTTTGAAAAGCGTGCAAAAATAAACAAATTCAAAATGTATATGTCCACTGCTCTTCAAAAGCTCGGGTTCAGTGAGGTTTTTGTTCAGCAAGGATGCATTAAATTAATAAAAAAGTGAAAGCAAAGACATTTACAAAGTTACAATAGATTTCCAGTTTAAATAGATGCTGTTCCTTGGAATGTTTTATTCATCAAAAATCCTGAAAAATCCTGGCAAATAAATGTATTCAATATTAATAATAAGAAATATTTATTGAGCGGCTAACCAGCATATTAGAATGATTTCTGAAGGATTATGTGGCACCCAAGTCCAATTTTTTTCTCCAATTTGTGATCATTTTAAACTGCAGCATTGATGAGGATAGGAGACTTCTTTCAAAAACATTACAATATCTTACTGACCCTTAACTGTGTGACATACAGTAATGCATATATATATATATATATGTGTGTGTGTGTGTGTGTGTGTGATATGTGGCATAATTGCCACTTAGTTAAAGCTATATATTTTGCTTTGCATTACATATTTGTATTTGTATTTTTATCTTACACATTTAAACATTTTAAACATTGCTTATCCGGGACACAAGGATGCGCGGTTTTCTTTCAAATCAAAGCATAAATGCACATAGAAACAGCGCATCCTTGTGGCTCGGCTGACACAGAAGAGCGTAGGCAGTTTGAGTGATGTGGAGAGACTGTTGACAAAGGAGTTGTGGAATAAAGTAATTATTTTAGTTTTCTTCGTGTACAAAAAGTATTCATAACATTATGGTTGAACTACTGATGGCAGATGGACTATTCTGATGACGTCTTTCATACTATTCTGAACCTTGACACTGTTATTTACTTGGCAGTCTATAGGACAGACAAAAGCCTTCCAAATATCTTAAATTGTGTTCCAAAGATGAACAAAGCTTTTACAGATTTGGAACAACAAGGGGGTAAGTGATTAATGACAACATTTTAATTTTGGGTAGGAGTATCCCTTTAAGTGTCCAAACACTGTTTGTGGCCATTGTACACACACACACACACACACACACACACACAAACAATGTACAGACACACAAAGTACAGACAGATATTCAATGACTGACGCTTAAGGATGGAAACTATGTTCAAGGTTTTGTTTAAGTCAGAGCTACCTGAGCTGTATATCCATATGACTAAGTAAGACACTCTGCTACTTTTTAAACATTTGTATGTATTTACAGATTATCAGTGGATTAATCGCTAGAAAAGAGAGGCCAGATGAAGGGTGTCCTGTCCTCATCCAAAGTGTCAAATGCAGGTGAGGTCAACCCTGAGTCAGTCACCCGCAAAACCTCAGACATTCTGAGCTGTGGAGCGTTATCTACTCCGTTCCCATTTCACCGTGTGCTCTCCCAGACAGGCCTCCTGTTACAGGTCGAATTAACGGCAAAGCCGCAATTATTTAATTATGATCCTTGCTCATTCCGAGTAGAGGATCCGGTTACTGCAGTAGGTGCTGTAGAGGGGTTGGGTTACAATAAACCACGACACGGTCCATTCCACCAGATAATATACTATAACAACAGACAGCTGCCAAACGAGGGTGGATTCAACAACACAGGCGCACAGTATGTGTTTGTATAAATGAGAAAAGAAATGACAAAACAAGAAAAAGACTGATTTGATTATGATTCTCTGTATGGCAGGAGTATATACGTCTGCAGGAAACAAATTTGTAACAGTGTTGGAGACAGTGCACGTGATTTATGGGAAGTAGATGGCTGATCTGGTAACAGCTCCAGACACCTCGTAACTCCTTTAATTAATGTCGTTCTAAGTGACGCGACGGCTAACGTCCCTCATTTAGGAAGACGAAACTGGATCCCATCTCACCTTAGTGTCCTCTGCGGGTGCACTTTACACTTCAGAAGACTCCGAGCCATATAAGATACAGAGATGCTTGCTTTGCTTATTGATAACAAATTATTTAATTAATATGCACTGAAAAGTACATCACAAAAGGTTCACGTAATTTCTGAAGTCAAGAAAGAAGAGTCAAAGTCAACTGATATCAATATCTGTTAAAGGTGGCACAGCATAGTTGGTAGTGATGGGTATAGCTCCGAGGTGACTATCAGAAGGTTGCTAGTTTCACTTTATGCATGTAGTGAGTCATAAACCATTACCATTGTGCCCTTAAGCAAGACATCTAACCCCATGTCTCTCCATAGGGATTGTCTGTGTAATATGTACACTATAAGTTGCTTTATATAAAAGCATCTGCTAAATGACTACTTAGTAATTCCAACTCAACCAATGATGTTGTCTAAATGGTCGCTTCAGGACATTCTGAACAGTAATGTATCCTAGTAAGCCCATTTGCAAAGTTCAGCTAAAGTCCTTGAACTTTGACCTTGCTGAGTGGTCATGCAGCGAAGACTGACAGACGCGTGGTCAAGACCAGGTGACGTAGTGACGTGTGGTCCTGACCCCCGTAAATGTGTCCCTATTCTGTTTGTTATTTACACTCCAGAGCCCGAGGTAATGAATGCTCTGTCATGTAGTATTCATGGAGCTCTCGAAGACAGCCATCCCATGCATGCCCGTTTGCAGACGAACACACACGCATGCAACCACACAAACAGGTTTCAGTTACAGTGACCAGTGCGGACCAGACAGTTCTCTCCGTCTCTTTCTCTATGCCATCTAACCTGAGATGACCAGATGATCACCTCACCTGAAAGAAAGCCACAAAGAGAAGAGACAAAGCCTACAGCAGTGGTTCTCACCCAGTGGGTCATGACCCAAAAATGGGTTGCAAAGTAGTTCTAATTGGATCACAAATAGTGGGGAGGGGGGTGCAAAAGGTAAAGGTTTATAAATAATAAATAAAAAAAAATTTAGAAAGAAATTTAGAAAGTGACATTGGTCTACATCGATTGTTATTTATATTCTTGTATCTATACATATATTTGTTACATTTTTTAGTGTATTTACTTTTAATCTTTTCTCTGATATGCGAGCAAGAAACATGCTTATAAGCAGCAACACAACATCAAGGGGTGCAGGTTAGGTGAAAGCCTTAGAGAGAGAAAAAATATTTATTTATTCCTAAGAAAAGCAATTTAAGCAAATATCCTTGGCGCCATCCTGTATGCAGTCTGACGGTCACAAAGGTGTGTTTTTTGCATGAAGGAGAGTGCATGTAAATGATCAAGGACAGCTGTGGAGATGAATGGGAGACTGGCCTAAATTTCACTACGATCAACTTCAGAGATTATATTACATTACATTTCACCTGCCGCTGACTGTACTGCACTGCACTGAGCAAGAAACACAATAACAGTGTACGCTACCCTTCTTTAAAGATCATGAATATGCAGTCAACAAAACATTAACAAAAAAGTTAAAAACAAACATTCCTTGTATTACAGTTTTCCATTGGTTTTTGGTGCTTGTTCCAAACAGAGCGCCTAGGTTCAAAACTGTATTTCTTTATCCAACACTTTAAAGAGAGAAAGCACAGGTAAAAGGGTTTGAATAAAGAGATGAATGTAAAATTCAGCAGTTTCTTTTGTTTGAGGGGGAAAATAATTCTAGGCAAACACATTTAGTGCTGAGCTTGCCAGACTGCATTCTTGTCTGGGTTGCAGTATTGGCTTTTTTTAAAATGGTTGACCAATTTCCAACAATCCAGAGTTGCTCCTCCAGTAAGAGAAGCAAAGGATGAGCCTCTGTGCTATCCACAAAAGCACACAGAGGCTTGCCAAAAGTCACTTGGCTCAAGAAATGAACTAAATGATTTGTGTGTGCAAGACGATGACCTTGCCCTGTCCTGCAACTGTATAGGCCATGGTATATACTAAAGCTTTGGCACAGAAAGGAGCTTTAAAAGGATCAAAAAGATTCACTTCAACTTCACAAGCACTAAATCAGCATCAACCTTAATTTACATGTCTCAAGATCATAATATTAGGGGATGTCTGAAAACATGAGCACAAGTGAGACCAATGTAAAACTAGACAAACTTTAAGTTGGTGTGAAAAAGCCTAGCCAGAAAGTTTTGAGTAGTTTTAAATACTTGCAGTCTGAAAGTTTTCCGTTTGAAGTAGTTTGAAAATTAAAATAGTTTTAAAGATTACTGATGAATGTTTTCAAGGCAATACATATCAGAAAAACAGATGTAGTATAAAAAATCTTGCTATGGTACCTGCGGTGGTTGCTAGGCTCTTCATAGCATGTTGCTAACATATTTTTAGCATGTTTCTAGCATTTTGCTAGCATGGTTGTCATGTTACCAGCATGTTGTTAACATGGTTAGCATGTAGCTAGCATTATTATGAAGTTACTAGCATTTTGTAAGCATGATTCTATTCTAGCGTGATTAGCAAGTTACTAGCATGAGGTTAACACAATGAACAAGTTAATAGCATGATGTTAGCATGTTGTTACCATGATAAGCAAGTTACTAGCATGACGCTAGCATGTTTCTAGCATCTTTAACAAATTGCTTGCATATTTTTTTAGCATGTTACCAGCATGGTGTTAGCCTTTTTAACAAGTTACTAGCATGTTTCTAGCATTATTCACATGTTACTAGCATTAGTAGCAAGTTACTAGTATGTTATCATCATGTTTCTATGCTAATCTAATCTACCTAAAACCAGTTGATTCGTTAAAAAAAAAAAAAAAAACTCTACAAAACAGCTAAGACCAGCCGGGGCTGCTAAAAACAGTGTCCAAAACCACTTTAAAAACTAGCTTGGGAGACCAGCCAAAGCAGCCAATCAGCTTATGTTGGTTTTAGCTGTATTTTCAGTAGGGAGTTGTTAAGCTTTTCTATAGAAATAGACAGCTTAAGCAATAAGTCTTCTTGTATAAAAGTCTTCACCCCCTCAATGAAAGCCTTTGGGATTTTAGGTGGCTTTGATAGTCTGGTTTACGATAATTGTAAGTCAGATCAGTTAGAAAAGACATAGCAACCCAAGTCAGATTTGAGTTTTGTGGTTCTAGCTTGAAAAGTCTTGGAGGAGATACATTTAAAAATTTGGTCTCAGAAGAAGTTTAAATAGAATTTACGTAAGTTGGCTTTTTTAAGCAAACTTAATTAATCAGAACATGAGTGTAGACAACAAAACACTTGTTCCCTTTTCAGCTACATTTTCATGATTCAATTTGCCAGCTCTAGTTAAATCCTATAGATTGCACTAAGGGTAAAGAAGGCCTTTGAAGAGGTGGAACACAATCAGTCTAATTAAATTTCAAGGTAAAAACCACGAAAGCAACCCTCACTTGTAAACTGTTCCGCCATTTCCATGGCCAAGCTGCTCCTGATACTGGAGGTCATGTTAATTTATCTAAACTAACAGAGAAAAAAAGAAAGAAAGAAAAAGACTGCAGTTATCCAAGGAGAACAGAATCTATATAATCAAGGGGGGATGTTTGTATGAATGTATTCACAGACATGTCTCAATGAAAACTATTTTTTTACTCAGTGATTGTGTAAAATAGTCAAATAAACTGAAGTGAGCTAATGAATTAAGAGAACGAAACTAAGGAAAACAAAGCGAGGCAGAGACAAAAGACGCGCCACATTTTTAACAGCAACACAAAATGAGAGAAAAAACCCGACTGAGGTCGAAATTCCCGTGTATGGTCAATTATGGACAAAAAAGGATAAATGACTAATGACTGTTTGTCTATGCTGTCTTATTCGACTTTGATAAAAGCTGCCAAAATGGTAACACAATACACCCCATTCTGACATCAAGAGGCCAGAGGGACTGGTACATTTTCACATTAAGTCAGTTTTATGCACATCTGAATGCCCTCCATCTTTATTTCAACCTCTTGATTTGAATATAAAAATAAAATGCATGTTGTAGGATCTTAACCCTTAGACCTTCAAGTAAGACTAAATGTCAGTAGGCATTTCAACAAAGATAAAAGAGTAGCAAAACTCTAGAGCTTGTTGATTTGAATGTGAGAACTTGCAGATTAATGGAAACAAATGACATTCACATAAACAAAATAACAGACACAAAAGTGCACGGCATATTTACTTATATTTCGCTGTACAACAAATCAGCACTTACAACCTCTCTGATCTGGCAGTGCAAATTCAAATCTTAGTGCTTTGACTTTTGCTACTCCTTTCATGATATTCCTGTACCAAAACTCACTTGTGCACATTAACATGTAGATGTGAGAGAGAAGAACCAGGGATGGGGATGGAATGAAGTGGCCAGCACATTTAATCATAGAAAGGTTTTCATATTGGAAGACATAATAGTTTGATGTGTGTCGAACTGATTTGTATCCAGGTCCACAGTGCATCACCAGACAACAAATGTTTTTTCATGTTCTTGCAAAGTCTTTTACCTCAAGTCTACCTTTATATTTTATTTACACAAGAAACTGAGCACAACACAGAAATATGAAAGGGAAAACTGGCTGCCGCTGTTGCATGACGTCATCACACAAAGAAACCATCCAACTTTATTGGTCAGACATCGACCAATAAAATGTCTTCATTCCCATTTCAGCCCCATCCCCGGTTCAGCTCTCTCACATCTACACGTACAAGTGCACAAGTGAGTTTTGCAACAGGAATAGAGAAACAACATTTGAAATTTTACTGCCTGATCAGAGAGGTTCTAAGTGCTGACTTCTTGTTGTAGAGCGAAACTGAATTAAACTGTAACTGTAAATATGTCGTACTCTTTTGTGTCTGTCATTTTGTTGTGAATGTCACATTCGTAACTATTAATCTGTTTGTGAATGTCACAATTGTAGCTATTAATCTGCTAAAACTTCCGATTCAAAACAAGGATGTTTTGATTATTGCCTGAGCTTGCAAATCGTAAGATTCAGCTTTGCACATCAGAGCCATGAGTGTAAATTTAAACTTAAATACAAATACAACTTCAAAATAAACACGAATATTAATATGACAAGTTCTCACATTCGAATCAACATGCACTCAAGTTTTGCTACTAATTTACCTTCATAAATTGCAACAAACCTCTCAAAATGGTTTAACCACTAAGGATTTTCATAGCTTAAGGGGTCTGTAACAACAAGAAGCAGATTCCATAGGGCATAAAACAGAAAACCATTGTGAAGATCACTCTGGTAATTTTCTGACCAGACCTGTAAATGCAGTTGATCATTTCAACCGCGGAGGACTATTTTCAGATCCAGCTTTGAACTGATACATTCAGGTAACAAATTAAACAAATTAAACTCCCACGTAAACGGAGTTCAGAACAACATGTTTTCTTTTGAATCAGAACTTTTTGAATCATATTAAAGCCATGAGATATTTTTTTGACAATAAACATTTATATAAAGAAATTATAAAAATGTTATAATAATAATAATAATAATAGCAAAAATGTTATTATTTTTAATAGCAGCAGCATTTTTTCGTTAATATGTTATCATCATTATTTTTTTTATTATTATTATTATTATTATTATTATATTTCATTAAAATTAAATCTACCAAGTAAAATAGTATTATTTCCATATATCAAAAAGTATATGCTATATATATGTTTTGTGATGGCTAATGTGTCTAGCTAGGTGTCAGTATTTGTGTGTTGTTGTTGTAGGGGAATGTGAACCGGACCTGATGTGAAGCCAATGCTTCATTAGACTAAGACATTAGATTAGGCTGAAGTGTGTGTGTGTGTGTGTGTGTGTCATTCACAAACAGGCTAGTGCTCCATTAACTGTACGTTACAGGTGTCACAGGGGATGTGACTGTATTAATTGTCTATCTGACACACTTTGGTTGACAGACTGGTATACTGGGGGCCTGTGGAGGGGGGAGGAAAAGTGACAGGGAAAGCAGGAAGGGGTGGGCAGAAGGACACACAGATACAGCTCTGATCACTCAAGATAAAGATCTCAACCATGCCACAGAGAAAGGGTCAGTGAACAGCCCGTCAGGAGCAATCAATAGATGCCTTTGCACATTCACAAACAGGCTATGGTGACAAATGAAATGGGATAAGTGATGGCAAGCACTAACAAGATAATCAGATTCAGTTGAAGTGGGAATACTGTGCAGTATGTGTGTGTATCAAAATGAATGCTGAAGTAAAAGTGTGTGTGATGTGAAGGGAGGGCTACTATACCTGTCCATTTGTCAAAATCTTCTTAAGCTCAGCTGAAGATTTCTTTAAACTGCATATAACCAAAAAGACAAAGTATAACATTTTATACAAGATGCCTCAAAAATCTGTCATGAATCATGATGAGTAAATTGTTCAGACAGAGCAGTTACTTCACATTAGAAATGTAAGACGAGACTTATTTGTCTAGTATGATCTGCTGCACTTCACTTCTTTACATCACTGCTGAATACACATGCTGGCCTTCAGCTTTCTTCTGTGCAGGGTTTTCATTCTCTAATAACGAAATCCAGTTAGCATTGAAAACAATGTTTCTGCTCTATATTCAGGATATGAAGACTGCAAACTCCTGATAGCATTTCTCTTTCTCTTGTAAAGAGAAAGACATTATTGATATCCTTATAAAGAAATTAATCAAGATCACCTTTAACTCCGCTTAAAACAATGTTTAAAAGCTAATAATAATAATGATATATATATATATATATATATATATATATATATATATATATATATATATATATATATATATATATACACACACACACACACACACACACACACACACACACACACATATATTCCTTTAATTACTTCTTAAAGCTTTTCTACTTATATCATGACTTATTTCCAAAGCACAAAGTCACCATAATGGGATAAAATAATCCATAAAGAAACAGGAATTACATTGCAATTAACACACAATAAGTTCTAAAGTTCTGTAAAAAAAGGGTCAATAATATTTTAGATTAAAAATACAGCAAAAACAGTAATAATGTTAAATATAAGTACAAAATAATAAAATAATAATAATACAAATAAAAATATTTTAATATAAATTATATGTATTTCTGTGATGTCAAAGCTTAATTTTCATCAGCCATTACTCCAGTCTTCAGTCACATGATCCATCAGAAAACATTCTAATATTCTGATTTGATGCTCAAGAAACATTCATTTTTATTATAAAAGTTAAAAACATTTCTGCTAATATGAGATTCACTGCTTGGTAATATAGTTCAGAACTCGAAGTTGTTTACCAAGCAATGTAGAAAATCTTGAGGCATTACTCTAGAAGTGTATTTGAGTGTGTTTAATAGAGTCAAACACAGCTGATCCAAACAGAATTTTAGAAAAAATATCATTAATGCAGTTCCTTTACTCTAAATATAGCTGCGGTTCTAAACAAAGTTAATCTTGGTAATAAGATTTTTCTCTCAATGAGGGCAGGCATGATCTGGGATCACTCACCTATCATTGGACCGCAGAGGAGCCCCTGTCACTGGAGGATTCGGGCCGCGTGTTCACCTGCGGGCAAACAAAGACAATCAGAGCCCTGTGCTAATTAACCTGTGATTCAACAGCAAACTGCCTGGTTTGGCCGCAAGGTTAATTGGCTTTTGTGGGGGAGACAGAGAAAAATAAAGAGAGAGGCTTGAGGAAAGGGGTCACTTCATCTATTAGACAAAATTAAATATAACTCTGTGAACAACCTTGGGTACATGAAAAAAAGAAGAAGAATGAAATCAACATCACGTCCTTTATTTGTCATTAAAGAGGATTCAAGAAGCTGCTTATGGTCAGAGCCAGGCTAACAGATCACAGCGGGAGAATGAAGGAAGAAGCTGAAAAAGAGTCTCGATTAATTGAGGTCTAAGGTCGTATAGTGTAGTGCAATAAAGCAGTGATTCTCTTCTTAATTAGTGTCTATGAAGACCTCATTTAGATCGGTTTATCAGGGTTTTTTAATCCTCTTCAAGCCAATTAATCCAGAATTAAACAAAAACAAGAACAAAACAAGAATAAGATGGTCCGTATCATACTATTTAGGTAAGCAAAAAAATGTCATATTAATAAATGTTTCTTGATCACTACAGCAGAATAATCTTAGAATAATTTAGGATCATGTGACACTGAAGACTGGCGTAATGGCTGCTGAAAATGTATCTTTGCCATCACAGGAATAAATTACATTTGGATCTATATTAAAATACATTTTAAATTGCAATAATAGTTCATAATATTGCCGTTTTAACTTTTGACTGTATTTATGATCAAATAAATGCTGTTGTGAGCATGAGAGACTTCCAAAATGATAGAAAAAATTCCACCGACCCCAAACTTTTGAATCATCACACAAACTTTTAATATTTTATAAAGTAACATCGAAAAAAGAACCAAAAATTATTATTTTAGCAGATTAAAACAAATACAAATGAAAAGCATTAATGGGGGTAGAAAATGAGGGACAGACAGAGAAAGAGTCTTGACTTCAATTGACATTTCAATAAGTGTTACACAGCATAACCAATCCATGCCCAACTGAAACAATCAATGAGGCACATACCTCCAGGCCGTGTATGTTGTGGATCCCTGGGGTCTTACTGGCTGAAAGAAAATTGACTAGATTGTAGATCACGTGATGCCAGAGAAAAAGAATATGAGCAGAACGTATTAGATGTTTAAAATGACAGAATGTGTCTATCTAAAACAGACATGCGGAGATGCAGCTTAGGGTGCTTTTAACTCTCATAAAGAATTTTGTACGTGTGTAAATGCATGCATTCAGAAAGAAATGGCTTCACGAAACCAAACTGGTATTTATTTGTCTCTCCGAAGCCATTGAGGATGACATAAAGTGGAAATTTAACTAATGGAAAATGCTCACACACACACACGAGCAGGCTATTGCTGAGTATGGGGTTTTGAACGGTGATCTAGGGTCTAGGTGGCCCTCGGGCACGTTTACTGTTGTGGTATTGAACTGTAATTTGGACCAGCACACTAACACTCCATACACACCTCGTGGCAATATCTGTAAAGGCACAGGTAACAGTCCATTGATGCGTTGCTCCATTACTGTGTTGCAATACAGCAGAGAATAAAGTGCAACAAAACTCTTAAAAAGCAGCCCAATTCATTTTTACAGTATATCACACACAGAATCAATATTAGGCTCGATGAAGGTCTTTCAGAAAAAAGTCCCATGGATTAAAAGCAATGCATTCTCTTTCTCACCGAGTCACTTGCATGTTGGGAGGAAAAGAAAAGAGGCGAAACGAATCTTTTTGAAACACCAGTCACCCTCTTTATCAATTCATCCGTTGTAATGGCTGCCAAGCGCAGACCAATCATTGAGTTTTCTCATTTCAGCCTGACGGAAAAGCAATCTGCCAGCAACGGCTGCCTATTAATTAATTACTCTGCATAATAGGCTGAAATGGAGACTGGCATTTATAAACCTATGATATTATTAATGTCATGGCAAGCTTTTTGTTGTATTTTTTTTTAGCTTTAATTATTCAAAATAATAATTTCTTTAATTATACCATTAAAAAATGTTTTTAAATACTTGTTTTGTAATCATCACCCTGTACATTTACTTGTACATTCAATGTTCAAAGCTTCACGTGATATTATATGTGTGTGTGTATACATACTCGCATATGTATGAAAAACTAAATAATATTTTACATCATTTGTTATTTTCTATATTATTTATGATGTATTTCTATTTACATTATATATATTTATAAATAATCAATATCAAAAACTGATCTTGTATTTTTAATACAGAAACTGGTTTCATACATGTATTTAATATGTGATATTTTATTTGATATATATTTAGGTAATTGCAATTACCTAACAATTTCATATATTTTATTTATTATTTTACATTTGTATAAATATTCAATGATTTTTAAAGACATCTAGCACTTTTGCTGATTCTATTTCAAAAGAACTCCGCTCTCTTTCAAACACGTGCACAGATTTTTGTCTCCTGCCAAAGGAAAAATTATATTTGATGTTTCGGTTAACAGAACCATCTGGTCGCCCGTTCTCTTCTCTCGGTCCAGCCCGAGACCTTTGTGCCCAAACACAGAGCCCCCATCACACACAATAAAGCCATTAAAAACCACAGATCCAGATGGACAAGAGAGGAGGGGAGAGTGTCAGCGTTTGAAAGAAAGACAGCGATAGAGAGAAAGAGGGACAAAGGCAGAACAAGACAAAGGTCAAAAGCAAGCCTAACTGAGGGGCCGGTGGTACAGTCCCGTCCCGTCCCTCCGCTGCGTGCGAATGCATGATGAACACGCCGGAGCGTGCGCGAGGACATGCAGAGGAAGCAGTGTTAGAGCAGCTGTTATTAAATACCCTATTTATCACTGTCACCTCTCTGCACTGCCTGCAGGCGCTGAAACCATGTAGCTCTACCAAAACACACACCTTTCATTTTCCACTCGGTTGCTTTATCGATTAGGGCTGCAATTACCTAACTAATCTGTAACGGTGTATTAAAAGAAACCTCCCTTTGTTGGACAATAACTAAAGGCAGTTTGATCACAAGACGGCAGCTTGAGAGCTGGAGGGAACAGAGTCGTCGGACCTCCGCTCTGTTGGACCCCGATCATTAACACACCCTGAGTAAAGCGCTCCGTAATTAGCCGGCCCAGCCTGGGAGATCAGTGCCTGTGAGTGTGTGTGTGTGTGGGTGTGTTAGCGATGCTACATCTGACATGGGTCAGTCTTTAACTTTGAACTAACATCCTGGAAAGGCTGATGGTAACAAGCAGCTCACTGGGACCCCAGAAGAGCGATAGAGAGGTCTCGGAGACCACAAGACTGATGAGAACTGCTGGAGTTAAATAAATAAATAACGTGCAGCGAAGACAGTTTGAAGGTCGGATTCCACCAGAGAGCTTGGCGAATTAGCTTACGCACCTGTAAAGCAAGAAGTCATCTCTTTATTCCTATTAAGTCTACATAACAGTAGATCCTTTCAGATGGAATTAATTGAAGCAAATTTATAAAGGTCCCCAAAGAGACCCCAAGCGCCACCAAGGCAAAGGGCGCACGCTTGAAATATGACCACAATGATCGGTTAAATGTAAGCGCAAGCTTCTGAACATGTAACACGCATATTAAATTCCCCCTTTCTCAGCAGCTTGTGCTCTCCCCAGAGGAGCAAACGGCATCATGGGAGGAAAAACTCATTTTCAGAAAAAGTTGACTCGGTTGTGCTGTTAACCAAAATGCGATGGGAAGGCAATCTACAACGTGCGGTAATATTAACTGTCAGGGAAGTATGGCCTCAAAGAATTCTTTGCTGATGTTTGAAGACATGTTCCTTAAGACAAGCATTACTGCAGATTGTTGCGATAACAAATGAGAACACACACATTCCCGCAAATATCTCCAATGTCAGAACGTGTGTCTCAAAACCAGCCACACGGCGACCGCAGAATTAATCAAGACGGGAGAAAAAGTTGAATTACACTCAGGCAGTGCAGGACACCCGCGAGACATCATTGTCAGTGTGTCACCTTCTGGCCTAATCTGGCTAATGACTGCAATGGCCTTGAGAGGTGCAACTTTGATAAAGCATCTAAAAATAAATAAATATAAAACCTAAGCGATTTCATTTTCCTGCAGAAGCAGTCGTTTTGGAGCCCATGGCTACTCGAGAGTCATTGAGAGCTGATGGGGGGTAAAAGACAACACCAGCTGAAAGTGGATTTTGAAAAATTCCTCTACCCAGGAGGGCTGTGCTTCTAATGAGGCGAAACTTTAAGTATTGAATAATAAATAATAAAAGTTGATAGTTCATTTAACTTCCACTGTACTTCACAGGGGGAGAAACTATAACGAGTCATTACGCTTGGTGTCCACAATGTGTGAGCAGTAAGTATGGAGAGCACTTTTACGGCGGTCTCAAAAGAAAAACTTTGAAAACAACAAACAGAAATCTGAGAAAGATAATGCAGAGAGGAAACAAGAGTAGGCATTATTCCTGGACTTGAAAACAAAGAGTGTTTAAATAGGCGATCAGGCAAATGTTTACGAAAGCTTTTTATTAAATGTATGAGAAACAAATTTTTTGTGCCTGCTCACAAAGTCAACACAAAAATAATGACTAATAACAGATAAACAGGATTTTAATATTACAATTATCCCTCTGCTAATCTTGCTTAACACCTGTAACCGAGCCAGAGATGCATCAAGAGGTGCAGCCAGGAAACAGATGAAGAAATTGAAGAGAAAAGAGAAAATGTGTAGCTACTTGTCATCCTTGCCAATCAGCAAAGTAATGAAAACACTTTCCCCAAGGGTGAATAGATCTGGAATGATAGATTTGTAATGGCTTTTCCCTTCCAACAAAAACACTTTCAGCATACAAAAGTCTAGTACAACAAACTGTAACCGAGTGCAACAGTGACAACCCACGTATAAGCAGCCTTGGCTCCAGAAGTATTTTTCTTTGTCCGTCTTCTCCATCGACATTTCATTACTGCATTTTTATTGAAGAGTATCATGATGAACCAACCAGATTCGAGATGAGGTATCGTAATATATCAGATTTGACAATCGTGCTAATAATTGCTGACAGAGCACCTTAACCCTGGTAACCACCCATCATAAACAGAAAAAGAGAAAGACGCAGTTATTTTTGTATGCTTTCTTTTTGTACAACTCTCTCTCCATCTCCGTAGAATTATATTATGGGTGTGATTTATTGTAGAAAACAAACTTAAACATAAATTTGACTGATAGTCTTTGCCTAAAATTTCTATAGATATCCAAATTAATTATTTTGGTCATAATAACTTTGCAGTGAAAATCTGATATTGTGAGTAAGTTATAAGTCATTACAGTACATGCTTCATGCAATCCTCTCTTGTAGGAAGTGTTGTGTGACTTCTCTGATTGGTGGAGCTTTGTTTATAATTAGAGGCAATGTAGTTCTTTGCAGGCAATCTGCCTATAAATATTTAAGAAATTATGCTGAAACCATACTGTTTAACAGCAAAAAAAAAAAAGGACTCAGCTTTGTTTATACCTCAGGGATACTCACATACGACAGCATGGCTTTGAGCTAACTTCTCTTGAAAACAGTAAAACTATTTAAATACAGCGTCAATGCTCACATTCAAAAGCGGTGACTGTGGCATGACAATTCTCTGATCACGGCCTGCCAAACAAGAGAATCATCACACAGTTGACTGACAGCTGTCAATCAGCACTCCTCTGAAAACCTCTCATCAGGGAACGACATTCTCCATGAAAGCTCTGTTTCTCTAGAATGCACATGAAAGCACACTGTGACTAAAGTTAGATGAGCCACTCACGAGCAGATCGTTAAAGTTGAGATGTGATGGAGAGTCCACGGATGAGTCCATGTCTCCCAGCGGGGTCTTTATCCGACTCACGATTCCCTCGGATGTCATGCTGCACTGCTTATTTAAAGCAAGTAAAAGTGTAACAGAAGCACGTCGAGAAACATAATCTCGGCTTTCAGTGCAGATTCGCAGACACAAGGCAGCTGTATAGCAGGATATAGACGGCTAGTTGCTTAGCTAGCAAACAAGTGAAGAAGAAAACATGCGAGTATTTCCCACACAAACTGCTCCGTCTAATAACCGAGCGACATGTCATTCCAGACGTAATACCTACTGCAAATCCGGTATTTAACTATGGTTTTAAACAAAAAAAACAAACTACAAAAAAGTATTATTTTCAGTAGTTAAAAAACTGTCAACAATGAGAGCAAAGCAGAGGAAGTGCTTTAACATTTACCCGGAAGCTGAGCGTCCAGTAGAGACAAATAAAAGCCTCACAGAGTAGTTGACTCGCGAATTCTCTGTGTCAATTATTAGTATGTAATTCTTTTTTTCAAAATGTTGTTATTAAATTAAATATTTTAATTTCGGTCCAGACGTCACTTATAAGCCATTTTTTTTTTAAAAGCAAGTTGCTACATAAGGCTTAGATAAATTATGTTTTTAATTGTTTGCATAATTTTATTAACACACCTTATTTTAGTGATATATCAACCATAAAATGCATTGCACAATATTTCTCTCGCTGTCGATTTTCCAGCTTTCACTTTGAAATAAAGTACATTTTTGCTTTACCGTAATTATTTTACATTTAAATATATTCAAGTAGCCACGTGATATTGGAGGTACAGTAAAATGGTCATTATCACAAAAGAACCACTTGACCGTTTGATCAATACTATATATGTCTTGTTTGCTGTAGATAATTTCCTACTTTACCTATTATTTATCTACCTCTTATTTATTACTTAGTTATCTCTTTCATATTTCACCTCTATTATTTACTTCTTTGCTTCTTTAGTTATATACCATTTAAATAGCATAAGTATTTAAAGATTTCCACTTTGCACTACTCATTAGCGTGTAATTGAATGTACAACAAAGAACATTTAGTGCGCTGCTGATTACAGCCTTATCTTAGGAATGACTCATTCACTCAATCATGGTCACAGCCAGATCACGAAAGCCTCAACAGACACTGATACTTCAGCAAAGTAGAGTTTTGTTTCTTCTGACCTCAGAGTCTAAGCGTCCAGCTAATGCAGCTTTGATATGCCTATATAGGCTACAGGCAGGATTTAGGGCATCATGTAATGATAAACAGCTATGAAAGGGAAGTGTAACCCATGGCTAGCTGAAATCCACAATGATCGCAGCCTTCCAAACAGGATCGGGTCTCACATCTTTAAAACAATAGTGTTTCCAGCCTATCAATGGCATGGCCTATTATCAGCCCTAAAGCTGCCCTGTCAAGATGGAAGAATGCAACCTTAAATGTTTCCTTTGCTCACTTTGTAAGAGAGGACAAAAGCAAAATGCTTAAATACGCAATGGGTTTGAGTTCAATTGAATGAAGACCATTCTCGTCTCAAACTACAATAGAAAGAGTCAGGTTTTAACCCCCTGCATGTTTGTAAAAACTTACTAAGAGCGCTCTGTTTAATGATCAGATTATATTACTTGCAGTACAATTGCCATCTAGGGATTTATAGTTTTGATAGCTCTAAAATGTACTGTTTGTGCAAACAGCTGAATACACAAGTGGCTCATAAACACACAATCAAACCTAGCGAGTGGTTAACCCTTCATGCTCTGAGGTCTCTCTGAATGAGTCATCAGCTGCTCTGCATGACATTGATTGTGTGTCACACAGCACAATCAGTAATGGCTGAGTCTCATTGTTACAGAAATGGAGTACTAGAGTCAGTGTATCTAGCTGCAGAGCACTGATTAGAAGAGAGATGTAACTGCAGTTTGTTGTCCCTCTGTGGACCTGCTGTTAATGTCTGGTGCAGTATTAAAAAACAAAACAAAAAAAAACATGAATATGTCACAAAAACATGCCAGATCAGCAAACACAATTATCAGAAATCAAACTGGACCTATAGCCACGAGGAAGAGCATACGACAGAGAGAGGACTGGAATGCAGTGTCTAGTAATTAAAACACATTTTATCAGCCCAAATGGTCTCCTCTCTCTTTCTCTCCATTGACAAGCTGCTAACTGAAACAGAGCAGTTTGACTACAGACACATGAGCTGCTGCTGTTTAACTCGCTGCACTGGAGAAGAACAGGAACAAAATACAAGCTGGGAAAGTTTCCATTACAGCAAAATTGGTAATGATATTTTCTTGTTTTTCCCACAAAAACAAACAGTTTGTGATATTATTGATTTAAAATATAGTATAGAAATATAGTCTCTTCAGACATTAGTATTTTGATTTTGATTATTGTTTTTGTGCAAATAAGTATTTTCTAAATAATATATTGCACATTATGGAGTATATTTTATTCTTTTATTTTTATATTTTGTGTTATGTTATGTCTAGTTACTTTTTCTAGCTGCATTTTATGTATAACTTTTACACCTCAATTTCCCTGAAGTAAGGATCAAGTTACACCGCCATTAACTTTTTTTCTTCTTTTTTGGAAGAACAAAGTAATACTTTCATTCATCAGGGATTTATTTATTTGATGTGAAGTGACAGTAAAGGCATTCATAATGTTACATTAAAATATGCAAAAAATTCTTACTGTTTCTCAAAAAAAAAAAAAAAAACATAATCATAATACATTGTGAAATGTTTCTTGAGCAAAAAATAAAAATAAAAATTACAATGATATCATTAGACACTGAATACTGGAATAATGGTTGCTGAAAATTCAGCTTTGCCATCCCTGAAATAAATAAAATTTTAAACAAATATTAAAATAGAACATTTTTTCAATCAGCAGCCTTAGTGGGCATAAGATCTTACCAGCTATAAAAGAGCATAAAATCTTACCCACCTCATCCTTTTCATGGTAGCAAGGTGATTTACAAACAGCAGTCAAGTGGAGTATATTTGTCCGTTTGTACTAATTTGGTGTAATTAGGAGGTCTTTTTTTTTTTGCCAAATCTGATCTTTTATAAAATAGTCAGATTTACAATGATTGTCAAAGAATGTTATGCTGTGCAGTGCACTAACTGCAAACGCCCTCACTATTTACTGCTAGAACCACATGTTGTGGCCTGGCTTTGCCGTGTCTGCCCTAACATCTGTTTGTTAAATTGCATCATTATAAGCATATTAAGAGATCAGTGGGATCAAAGTTTTGCGTTTAAACTAGTCTATTTCCACAGTCATATCAGAGCAGAAACACTGTGAGAGGGCAGTTGATAAATCAAGCCTGAGGGGGTCTGGTAATAGCTCTGAGCCAGGTAGCACAGCCCTCGGAGCTTATCCTATTCGTCACCTTAAACATTCTGCCAGCGTGTATGATAATGTACTCACAGCACTGCCTCTAGATCTGACCTATACTGAAGACATAAGTGCTCCGCTCTTTATGTTTTAGACACCCCCAGATTCAGATACCATCTGCAGTACCATCCAGACAAGCAGAATCACTCACGTCTTATTTTACACTTTAAATGATTTCTAGATTCTGCCTTGCACATTAAAATTGCACCTGGCACACTAATACAGACCAGAATATATTATATTATATATGCAGTATACATTGTATGCACATATTGGCATCTATATTGTGTCATATAATCATATATACAGTACTACCATTCAAAAGTTTGGTGTCAGTAATATTCTTTTTTAACTACTACATTTATTAGTATTCTGGGGAAGTCGTGGCCTAATGGTTAGAGAGTCAGACTCCCAATCGAAGGGTTGTGGGTTCTAGTCTCGGGCCGGACGGAATTGTGGGTGGGGGGAGTGCATGTACAGTTCTCTCTCCACCTTCAATACCACGACTTAGGTGCCCTTGAGCAAGGCATCGAACCCCCAACTGCTCCCCGGGCGCCGCAGCATAAATGGCTGCCCACTGCTCCGGGTGTGTGCTCACAGTGTGTGTGTGTGTGTTCACTGCTCTGTGTGTGTGCATTTCGGATGGGTTAAATGCAGAGCACAAATTCTGAGTATGGGTCACCATACTTGGCTGAATGTCACTTCACTATTAATCAAGGATGTATTACACTGACAAATGCATTTTTATTTGTTGTACATGAAAAGGAGCAAAAAAATTATAATCATTTATATTGAGCAATATACTGTGCTGTTCATAACTGACCAATCAGAATGAAGTGTAACCTTTAAGAAATGTATCTGGATTCTAATTTCTATTTTGTTTGGATGTAAGAACTAGAGCTGAATCTGCTTCATCAACATTCACGTTCTAGTATAAATTTCCTCTTCTATCAGGCTGATCACATATCACAGCTTCCTCATCTCCGTTATATTTGAAGACAGGCCTAATGGCCAGAACTACAGGCAAATGTATGAAAGTACCAGAGGTATCGAGGTATTCAGCCCAGTATCGATCCTAAAGCTGCTCCCGTATGCTTAATCCAGCGGCCCGCATGACGAGCAGGCTCCAGAGGGTCATTTACAGCGTCTGGAAGTATCCAACCGCACTGCCTCATTGTAAAACATAACAAAAGCAACTGAAATACAAGCCTGGACTGTACCTGTGTTCTATAGCCTCACTTTTTCATTAAAAACCACAATCCTGCAGCTGAGCCTCAGGGAAAGCCACAATGCAGCCCTCTAACACAAGGGCAAACACACGGGACCTGACGCTAGCCTTCAAAAAATAAAAAAGCAGCAAATAAATAGATAAATTGAGATGGGTTTTTGCAAAAAGGCTTGAATGTTCCCTTGCTTGAAAGCTCCCATTGTGTGCAGAAAGCTGATTTAGTACACTGAAGAGCACCGCACATAAGCAGCTAATATTACATACTCTAAATTAGCCTGTAAATATCACACAACATCTATAAATGGCACATTAAACAGACGTTGGTCTGTTGACTAAGCTACAACGCTGTGCTTAGTGATTTTGTGCTTTTTTATGTGCAGCCCTGGCTCAAGCCTTTGAGTGTAATTACAGGGTAAAAGTTCAAACTATAAAACCCCTCAATGACACAGGGAACGTTTGACTGTTGTGTCTTGAGACCCCTGACTGTGATGGAGACCGGCCACATGTTTCAATCTTTCATGTGTACGCAGGTCAGAGACGCACATTTGATGAATGCCACTTGGTCTTTATGATTGTTCTCTATATGTGTTTTGTGTATGAAATCAGAAGGCCATTTTTAAGCTGAACAAACTAATCTTAATCAACGTGTAGTATCCATTGTTAAAATGAAAGAATGGATCATGATTTTTTTTTCTCATTCTGTCCATATAATGGTGCCCTCTAGTGGTAGAACTGATTTGAGCACCTAACAACATTGACACAACAAAATAAAGCATACCTCAGAAGAATGTGCTAAGAGGCCATAGTTCTGTATAAACAGACAACAGCTTCTTGGCAAACAAAGCCCTTGTGAGCAGACCTCGTTCCATGACTGTGTGGAAGGAACCGGAGATGGCTCATTGGGTGTGCTTGCTTTGTAGCAGGGGATCCATCTGTAAAACACGCAGCACACGAGGAAACAGGAAGGAACTTTATGATTTCCTAAGTGTGAGAGAGATTCTGTGTCGACGCATCTTTGACAGGGTACAAATCACCTTCTCTCTTTGTCTCTCAGTCTCCCATCTCCTTCCCAAGAGATTTTCTCTCCTGTCACAACCCTGGATCGTCCAGCCGCTAGAGGTCAAAGGTCAAACCCTAAAAGAGAAGAATTAGTTTATTGACAGGATAAGACCTGGCAGTTTATTTGACAGTATTCCAGCCTTCCTCGTGTTTGCCTCGTAATTTCACAGATCCCAAGGGAAGGAGAGAAACAGAAGCTAAATAAATGAGAAATCTATCACGGTGTTCTCATGCTCTGAGGTCCCTTGATCCTGAATCCAGATCACATAGCAGCTGGTCTGGTTTACATGCCTCATATTGTAATGAGAGAACTTGTTTCATTCTTATTTGGCTGAATAATGATTAAAACTGAATCCAAGCTATTTACATGATAAATCACAATTCATTTTCTTCTATATATGGTCAATTTACATTTAAATATAATATATAGCCTACTGTTTATTAATATATAAATTATATGTACAATTATAATTTATATATAAATCACATATAATTACATTTATATTATATATATTTATATACATTATATTTGCCTTATATATTTATATCTAAATCGAATTCTTATTTACAAAATAATAACTATATACAATAATAAACAATATATATATTAAATAAAAATAAAAATAAAATGTATGCATTTAGCAGACGCTTTTATCCAAAGCGACTTAAAGTGCATTCAGGCTCTCAATTTTACCTATATATATATATATATATATATGTACATTATATATAATAAATTAGAATGATAAATGTCATACATAATATATGAAATATATACAAACACATTTATATATTTATATATTAAAAAAACTATATTATATATATATATATATATATATATATATATATATATATATATATATATATATATATATATATATATATATATATATATATATATATATTAAACATTTTATTTGCTAATTAAACAATATTCCCAATAAATTATATTTGTTTAAAGGCATCTTTTTACTATCAATAAACCTCTATTAAACTTTTCTATTCCAGTTTCTGGAGATTAAATTAATAGTTATAATTAATAGCCATTTAACATTATATCTGAGATATATAATTTTTTTTATCATATGTGCATAACCTGTAAATTATCAGACTAGTTACTGTTTTGTTGTATTATTAAATAACAAGAACATTGCCTTTTAAAATCTTATAAAAATTATTAATAATAAACATAATCGTCATAAATAGTTAAGTGGTTATGTGGTATTATAATGTAACATTGACAAACATGCAACAATAAAATGGATCAATTTCACAACAAGAATTTCAATAGAAAATATTGAGCTTTCAGTTGCAGATATTTTCCGTCGGCAAAAACCCATCTGCAGTCATTACATTCCTGGAGCACTGAATGAAAAGTGCTTAACCTTTGTTGTGCACCTACATCTGCTTGATCAGATGAGCAGACATTCAATAAGATAGATTTCTGTGTAATGACAGCTGATCTGAAATGGAAATAAAACAGCCAGTTTAGCAGAAGATGAGAAAGAGGAGAGCCATTTGTTTTTGAGGTTTGCATCTGTGGATATACACAAGCATGTGCATCAGGAACATTTAAAGAATAGAGCTGGATGTGACAGCTCATTAACACACAATTGTCTAATTACGTGAAAAACAAGACCTCTGACACTTTACCAAGACTAAGCACCTCTTCCACCCTATAAACACAGACATACTCTCTCTCTCTCGCTCTATCCTGGAGAGGGAGATAAATGCGTGTGCAAGCGAGTCAACCGGACGATCAATCAGAGGCCAGCCCTCCTTCAACTGGTCAATGGCACTCTTGTTTCTGCTGTGGGAGAATGGCACAATGACTTTACCACTTAATTATGTTGTTAATTGCTGTGTTAAGATTTCTGCAGGAGGTCCCTTAGGTTAGTAATTGAGGGTGGTCGCACCTGCAGGCTCACTGCATTTATTCACAATTCAATAACTTGAGTCAGGCGATAATGATCATCTGCTTTCAAATGCTGCTGCCCTTACGGTTAACCCACTCTCATAGGAAATATTGATGTTCTCCACAGCAAATTGCTTGATGAGTAAAGCATTGCATTTTTAAAGGTTTCATGCTCTCGAGAATATTGTTGATTAAGATCTTATTTACATTGCTTTTACAGAATCTTTAAAACTCACTTTGAAATTGATGAATTTTAAACAAACATTTGCGGTTTAAATGTTTCAATGTTTTTGAAAGCCATTTCTCCAGTCTTCAGCTTCGATATGAATTATTTTTATGCACACACTTGCATGCACATTTTTGAACAGACCACACTTAACATACAAACAGAACAACTGAGCACATTAAAAAAAATTGTGGTCACTTTTATAAAGGAAAGATGTCTGCGTCTGCTGATGCTATTCAGAGTCAGTGTGCGATTAATGAATACAATTGAAGACACTACTGCTGCCCAGCACGGCTATAGCCATAAGTCAGCTCTGTTACAACAGCCTGAGGTTGAACCACACACTCTTTGCCTCGGGCTATTAACCTAAATATGGCGTAATACGGCCACCTCAACAACGGGCACACTTGACGTGGTCTCCATCAAAAAACAATGGTTTGATTACCTTGCAAAGCACAGAAGAAGTAACCTTGTGTTCATCCGGCCAAGTTTCAGTACATTCCCTCCTGTGGTGCTTCCAGAACAGCCAATAATTAAACAATATGCACACAGGCTGGTGAATAGCAGGAGCTGCTCTCAGCTTTGGGGAGGGTTGGGTATAACTGGGGCAAGGGAGGCCTAGCTGTTTCTACAGCTGGGACTGAAGCACTCAACACTTTTAATGCACCATTAACACAAACTATAACATTTGAACCTGCCATGCACTCCTACACACATGCACATCATGCTGTCTGGCTCATTAACGCAACTATAACATTACAACGAAAGAGTTTCACACACAAACACACTATTACACACAGTGTAACCATTTGCACAAGCTGTAACATTAGGCTTCACCAGTCACAATGACTGCACTAAACCAATAGTGTAGAATGAGCATGCCAAACTGTGACGTGGCTCTTTGACTTTGTATAACCTGTATCTGGATGAAAGTAATATACAAAGTTTGTTTTACTTTATTCTACTTTCTCTGCTATATTTTTATACTACAACGTTCTATAAAAGTGAGTTAGTAATTTGACTTTTCAATGACTCCTCCAGCTGGTTATATTGTTTCTTTCAGTTCTTTCAGACTCATTGTAGTCTGACATTGAATCATTTAATGCTTGATTGTTGAATCATTTATCCAACTGATTTATTCAGGAAAAGAACAGGACTTTGGGCCTGTCCCAGTACCCACAATTGCACTTGACCACTTGTCTACAGAAATTAGATATTTCTGGTATTTTGTCCAGGTGTTCAAGATTACCCCTTGGAATACATGTATAGTATTGTAAAGTGCATGTGTTTAGAGCATAATTTTAATTTTTACTTTGAAATAATCTTCTCTGTTCAGTAGTCCCCAACATGACATGATTAAGTAATTAGTGCTAATACAGTAATTTAGTAACTAGTGCACATACTCATCTCTGCACCAATGAAATGTGCAACACTTAAATATTATATGTAATACAATTCTATGTAATATTGAATTTATTTTACTGACACTCGACAGATAATCTCTCTGTGAATCATTGTTTAAAAACACAGAGTCATTAAGTGCCTTTATGAGTGAGCCATTGAATCATTTAAGTGATTTGTTCAACATCACTGATTCCTCCAGGAACACCACTGCAGTATTTTATTCACTTGTATACAAGCAACGGTTAATTCTGCTGCAGCTTTGTTTGGAACCACTTTCACTGGTGGAGAAAAAGTAGACAGACTAAGGGCCATTCACTCAGAAATCATTTTAGCATTGAAAAACACAAGACACAGGTAGTGGTATGGGAAAAACTGCAGTGGCATGTGCGAGATGCTGCAAAAGACGTAATATGTGAATGCATCATACAAAGACATTAATCTAGTGCACGTTTACATATAAAAACTAAGCAAAAGCACTGCAGTGCATTGCAAAAAATGTCCTTCAAAGTAAATATATTAAATATAGTATATTAATACATGCATATGACTTATAGAGACACTCTTACCATGGTTTATTAGCAAGATAAAAGATCAAATATCAATGGTCAAAGTCAAATGCAAAAGTTTTCTGGACATTAGAAAGAAATAAACAAACATTCAGTAAAAGCCCACTGACACAGTGCAATAAGCTCTAAGTTTTCTGTGTCCTGTGAACAGGCTTGCCATTGATTAAAACAGCAAGGTGTGCAATAAAGAGCAGGCGAAATGCTGGCTCCATATGGCCTCAGACCCTGAGGCTGTGAACTTGCTCTTAAGCCTCCCCCTGCTCCCCTGCTCCCCTGCTCCCCTGCACCCCTCTTCCCAATTCTACAGATGGTAGAAACACGATTCAAAGCCCCAACACAATGGGTCCTTGGCAGTAGTTCAACCGTTTACTTCAGTAATTAACAATGCAGATACCACTACAATTGTGGGATGGATACTGTCACCCTGAGAATTAGAGTGAACTAATGGCTTGTTCTGCATGATAGGTAACTCTACTTATATATATATAAACATGATATTTATAAAAAGTGATAAACAACATCATGATTACCTTATAATTAGTTCACAAAGATTCCCATTGAGCAGTGAATTGTAGTAATTAAAGTGTGACAGCAAATCTTTGTAAGGGTAAGAAAAATGTACATTTCAAGCTTATGTGTACTGATTACATATTAAATCAATGCACTGCCAACCGCTAAGCACAAATAAACCTTACACTGAAGGGTCTGTAATTGCAGCAGACAGAAGGGCTTGCCTCACTTTCTCTCACTGCCGACAACTACTTCAAAGGAAGGCCTTCGTTTATTTCACCATAATTACGTTCAAATCCCAGTCAAATTATCCCATCTCATCGTCTATTCTCTATACGCATGCTGAATGTATATTACACATCTAAAAGGTTTTATGATCTGGATACTCACAGGCTATCAAGCACATAAATACAATGCAAACACAAAATCTAGACATCTGCTTGGCTACTTGAGCCCACGACAGCTCATACTTTCCCTTATACGTAGTGTTGCCCTATTATACATTTGAAGGGAGTAGCCATTTTCTCTCTTATCTAAATATTCTTATCTAAATATAAAGTCAGCATGAAATGAAAGCTGTGATCATATTTTCTTCCCCATTGTGATGTATATCTGAGCAAATTTGCTTTTTAAACAAGGAAAAATGTAGGACAGGACTTGATTTTGTCCATCAGGAATTGATTGGATTGTTTTCATTTGCTATAGACCTTAATCAGAAAAGCAACATTATCATATTTAATTTTTGACAGGAATGAAAACGAGGCTGTGAGGGACAGAAGTACAGTGCGTTCAGAAGACTTTCAGTAGACAAAACTCCATGAAACAGTTTTGAAAGTTGCGAGTTGAGAAAATAACATGATCTAGGATCTTTATACAGTGCATGCCAATTCAATTTTCCAAAAACTAATACGATTTTTTATTTTAATTATGTAGGCCCAGGCAAGGTTTGGGGGCTAATGATAACTGTAATTTTTTGTGCTGTTGGCAAATTATCCTGTAACATAAAATCTACATCTGTTCTACACCTTCCTGCCACACACTCCACATGAATGTGATTAGTTAATACGTTAGAATGCAGCACCAACAGAATGAATCTGTCATAGATGCAATTCAACACAAATGCACTGCCTTTATTTAAGTGATCAAGACAGAGGCCAGTTGCATATAATCCTGTGACAAACCTATTAGAAATATAATGTCAATATTCATCTTTTTGTGCAGACAGACATAGTGAACACCACAGCACACCCTGCAGCCTGCTATACAACTACATTTTGGGCAGTGCTGTTCTGTCCTATGGAATGGATCTATACCCGACAGAAAAGGCACATTACACAAGACCATATGCTGCCTAAGTTCCAACAGGGACCGTATTACCATCTAATTCTGCATCACAGGAAATGAAGGAATCAGTGCTGGCATTGAGTCTGATTAACTCTGCATGACTCCATCAATACCCCAGTGAGCTGGTCTGCTTCTCTCTCCACAGGTGAGCGCTGTGTTCCCATTCCCAACAGCAACACACATACAGATCAAATTGTCCATCTATTTCCAGAGGTGAGGAGAAACTGTGTGATCTGCAAATGATCCTACAAGATGATCTCCTGCATGATTAATAAATATAATTGCATTTAGAGGAAAGAGAGTGAGAGAGAGAAATAGAGACAGCTACTGCTGCTGCTCCTGCTTCTGCAATACAAACATACCGTTATTTGTTATGCCAGTAAAGCACATTGAGCAACAATCGAGAATGCTCAGATTTAAAGAAACAAATGTAATCAAATGATCAAATTAGCACTAATTAACATTTGGGTGCTGAGTCTGACTATTAAAGCTCACAAAAGTAGACCAGAAAAAAAAAGAGAAGAAAAAAACAGCTCAAGTCAACTTCTTAATTATTCTTGTGCATGCAGCATTCCCAAGACTCGTGCGCCCTAAGTGCAGATAAAGACACCATCTGCTGGTAATTAGAGCTAAATAATATCACACATTATAGCTAATCATTTTGACTACAAATTTGATTAAAACCTGCATATAATTCTGGCTAGTTTCTGTTTTTCTGAGAAAAAAAGGGGCTTTATGTGTTTGCGAAACAAGAGTCAGGAAAAAAACGACACATTAAAACAAGCTGATTATTCTTTTCTAAAAACCTTGGGAAACATATGAACATAAAAAGAATAACACACCCAGTCCTAATCTTTTATAGCTCATTTGCGTTAAATGAGAAGGAATTACTGTGTATCACTACAGCCTGCTACAACACCAAGGCATTGGCCTTAATGGCTTTTTATTAGCTTAATCTCCAAATTAAATGGTGTTTGAAGCTGAAGACGCTTTCTTTTCTACACTGTTATTACCCCCATCATCATGAAGCCATTTTCCTGCTGAGACCAATTTGAATAAGACGAGAAGGCTGCTTCAAATCTGTGATGGCTGTGTGTGTGTGTGATGGACCTGCAGGCGAGAGAGAGGAAAAAGAGAAAGATCCATAATGAGGGATGCTGGGGAATTGCCCTCCTGGAAGACCTGATGTGTTTCCAGTTGGCTGCCAGCTGCCAGAAATCAAGACAAACACTGATCATTGACAGGAGGATTAACACTGCTTCGCACAGACATACACACCTGAACACGCCGACACACAGAGCTCTTTTAACGGGCGACGCTTAAAGCAAAAACTGCATTAATTAAATCAGTTACAGGCTTTCAAACATCTTCGAATCATATATTCAATTAGTCAGCAACATGGTGTAGCTAGCAGGGGGACATTATGGGTGTAATTACCAACGTATTAATGTGTAAATGAGACAAAGCTCTCTCACTCTCCCTCTGTTTCGTTACAAGTTCACAAGTAAATAAATACATCTTTGACTACACAAACATGTTTTCACCGTATACTGTATTTGTATTATATTTATTGGTGTTTTTCTTAGCTAAGGGCATTTTTTGCATTTGAGGACTTTATAAATGCTCTTAAAACACACTTTTTGCACTCGCACTAGTTTATTTAGTTTGTCTATATATATATATATATATATATATATATATATATATATATATATATATATATTGTATATCAGTATCAGTATCAGTAACATTCAGTAAATTGTCATTCCACCAAAGTGTTCACAAATCTCAACTATAAAAAAAAATCATATTTAACTGTATACTGTAACTATATAGTATTTTTACAATTATATATTATTATTAATATTTTACAGTTTGAGATGTTTGGTCGAGTAAAAATAATAAACTTATACATAAAAGGCATTTACCAAGTGCAAAATAAAATACAATTAAAAAAAAGTTTTAATGTGACCTTATAACAAATTGAAAAGTAATAAAAAATCCACCCTGAAATATAAAACTGCCTTTTGATGAGAGACCCATACAGTATACTATTAAAAATATGGACAAAAATATTAAGTATGAAAATGTGAGGAAAGAATGAGAAGAAAAAAGAAGGTCAGAGAGAAAAGCAGAGTTGCATTAAAAGCTGATATATTTCTGCTGCAGTACTCTCTTACCTGGCGAGCTACAGAACATCAACGGTGATCCATCCAGAACCCAAGCAACTGTTACTGCATGTGGAAAACTTTTCTCTAAACTCCAGATAAATCTGTTATCAAATTTGAGCCATTTAAAATCTCTTCTGCTATATTATTGCACAGCATAAACCAATCAAAATTAGACTGATCAATTACATGAATCAAATTGCATGACACCAACTGGGCTGTTTTTCCTTCTTTTTTGAACACTGGAACATAACAACGTCTGTGTGATGCTGACAAGCGGACAACATGACACGACAGCACGACTAGGAACAGCACTAGCTCCTCAGTGCTTCATTAGTATCCAGATGCTGCTCTTCTCCTCCCTGCAGCTAAACTGCTTTGACAGAGAGATACCACACAAATTTGGAATGCACAAATTGGATCGAGACTTGGCTGTCAACATTTGGGAAGTTAATAACAGTGAAGAAATGATTCAACAACTGTTGCTTTGATTGAAATCCATCTGTCTACATTAAGTTTGCACAGTACCATGACCCAAACAAAGACTCCAGCACTGAGAACAGACTTGACAGCTCTACCTGCATTTACCCTTATTCTATCAATCTAATGCAAAAATTCTTAAAGGGATACTTTAATTAAAAATAATTAACAGAAAGCACAATACCGTCTTTCTCCCGCTCTCGCTCAAACGCACACACACAGCACGGACACACACTTGCACAGAAATGTGTTGTTAGTGCTGCTCTGACCTTTTTTATCGGTGAAACCGTTTAGCAACTTAAAAACTACATGGCATTTCTCACAAGCGAGGTAATAATGGTGCTGATGTTGAAGAAGATGAACTTACAGCAATTATGCATTCAGATAATTCCAATAAATGGCCAAAACAACAACGACACATTTGGGAGGGGCGGGCCATTGTTTTATACATGTAATGAGTATGATTTGTTTTCTAACCTAACCTCAAGCATTTATAAATAATAAAAAGCGATGAGAATCTAAAGAGTCAAACAGCATGGGTCACTACAAGACCTTGAGAGAAAACTGAGAGTAATATCATGTAGTACCAATTGGTCTTGAGACAAGACCTAAACAAGATCAAGACTTCAGTTCTGCTACATTCAAACAACATACTGCAGTAAATTACCAAGGTAAGTGTATATAGTGCACAAGGATATGAATGGTCAGACTGAAAGGTTAAATTATTAACCTGCTGCCCTGCCTCACATATGGTTCACACAGCCGTCGTCCAGTACAATCACCACTAGTGGTCTGTGCACTCAATAGACTGCTCAAGTAGAGTGTTATTAGTAATGGGTCGCTGTCTTGATTTCTGTCCCACTCAAATGGCTACTCTTCATTGGGCAGGGATTGAGCAGCCATTAATCAGGAGGCTGGAAGCTGCTGGACTAAATCTAAAGCTGTGTAACTGGGAGGTGACTGCTTTCACAATCATAGTCAATAGGCTTTTTTCACGATCCATAATGCTATTTCCAGCATACATGTCAATGGACCATTGGTAGATTTGATAAAAAAATTAACCAAAAGTTGAACTTATTGCCAATAAACACATTTTAAACAGTTTAGCTTGTATAACAGTATCTGAGGGGGTAAGCAGTAGGTAATTTAAGGGCACAGTTTAACGGTTTGTGAAGAAATATAAGACGTGCACAGGTTATTCCTACCAATTTATATGTCAGTTTATATATTGCTATTTCTCTTTTGCTTTTTAAAATTCTTTTATTATCTGTGTTTTTGTTCTGTCATGTGTTTTGGTTCTGTTTTGTTTTTAAAGTTGTTTTATGTATAACATATAGTGTTTCCTTTATCCCATTCATTTTTCTACCCTAATGCAGTTGCAGTCACAGACACATTTCAGACTTAAATCTTGGCATTGCAGGCAATTTTTACGTCTTTATTATATTGCTTTATTATAAAAACTTAAAAACAAAGCTTATTACCCTCATTTATATAGTATTTATCAATACTAAATTTAGCTAATAGAATAATATAATAATATTGATACATTTTATTTATAGGTGCCTTTCACAACACGCACTTTCAAACAAGTGTCAGCCTAAAGAAGAATGTTGTGGAAAAGTTCATTTATTTCAGTAATTCAACTCAAATCGTGAAACTTGTGTATTAAATTCGCTGCACACAGACTGAAGTAGTTTAAGTCTTTGGTTTATTTAATTGTGATGATTTTGGCACATTTAACAAAAACCCACCAATTCACTGTCTCAGTTTAGTTACACTGACGCTTTCAGCATCCATGTCGAGAAGATCCATTTTCTCATGTCGAGAAGATCTGTTTTACTATTCCCACAGGGTGCCAAGAGAGTCTGTTGTTTGTGCCCGAATCAGTCCGAACAAGTGTCCTACAGTGGGGCCACTCGTACAAACTAGCTTACCCAGGAGCAACTGCATGTTGATCAAGCAGCGGTTTTGTTGGCCATCCATGGCATGGGATGTTCGACAATTCGTATCGGCCTGTCCAGTTTGTGCTGTGGAGAAGGGCTCCAATCGAACTCCAGCAGGGCTACTCCATCCACTGTCGGTCCCTTTGTGGCCCTGGTCACACATAGTGTTGGACTTTGACACTGGCCTACCTCCATCTAGTGGCATGAAGGTAGACCTCATTGTGGTGGACAGGTTCTCTAAGGCGGCTCATTTCAGTGACTGTTGTCTTGGATCACGTTTTCCACGTATTCATGGCCTCCCGGTGTCTGTGGTCTCTGACAGGGGTCCCCAGTTTGTGTCTATGTTTTGGACAGAATTCTGTCGACAGCTGGGGCGACTGCGAGTTTATCCTCTGATTATCACCGGCCGTGCTAACCAGGATTTGGAGAGGGTTCTGCGCTGTGTGGCGTCTGCTGAACTGTCATCTTGGAGCTCCAGATTAACCATGGTCAAGTATGCACATAACTCCCTCACGGTCTGGTCTATAGGTTTGTCTCCCTTTCCCTTCCCAAGAGTCCGACGCTATTGTTCTATCCACACATGCTTTCATGCAGAGGTGCCTCCGTACTTGTATGATTGCCAGAGAAGCCCGTCGGTGGACCGTCACCGTATTAAATACCAGTTCCATTGGTGTCATGGTGAGTCCTCTGGGTCAGGGTGCCTTCCTGACTCCCTCTGCTGTCTGTGTTCCTATGTCTTTTTTGGCGGCTTGTGACCAGTGACTTGAGGCTGAGTAAATGATGACAGAATTTTCATGTTTGGGTCAACTATCGCTAACCTTATGTATGGTGAGTGACTCCATCTCGGTCTAATTCAGTTGAAGATGCTATTTTGAGGGAGAAGAACTGAAATAGTATTTTCTCATAAAACATAACGTTTATTTTATTATAAAAAATGCTTTGTACCCAATCACTTGGTATCTACCTGAAATAGCAGAATATTTAGCATCAGTCCTGTGACCTACATTCATCTTTGGCACACTACTAGGCCCTTTTCTATTAACAGTAAATATGCCTACATCTAACACACATAGCCTAGTCCATGCGCTCCTGATCATTTTTGCTGTTTGCTGAGGCTCAGCTCTGTAGAAACCGATTAGAACAGATGTTCACGTTTTTTAAGGAGAGGCAGAGAGTCTATCTTTGTCGCGGACAGAAGGCTTGCAGGGAGAAATGCTGGCCAGTAGTACAACTACGCATCGCCCGTTGGGCAGAGTTCCAGCGAGCAGCAGTAGGACACACGCGGCCTGTCTTATCTTCAGTCCAGAGACAGCTGTGACGCAGCAGTGCGTAGCGCCGCAATCAGGTGTGAGTCACCTGAGCAGAATGCTGATAGCGGGACAATTTGACAGCCTCTCCCATACTCATCACGAGAGGACGAACAGAGACAGGCAATGATGCCTTACAGCAAACGGTGACCTTTAAGAAGATTAATTTGTTTACCTACAAAGGTAGTGGCTGTCACTTGGCTGGTGACGACCATGATTCTGTCAGCCGGATGATAGAGCGAGAGTTTAGTGGAGTCTTCTGTTCAGTTTATCCTCTCTGTCAGTCTTTCATCAAAAGCTGTAAAGTCCAGTAATGCTAAAGGACTATTCTAGAGGAAAAATAAAGAGCCTGTATTATAGACATAGCCTACATGATAATAATAGTGTCCTTCCTCCTTTTATTTTTTTATTTTTCATTTCACTTTAGAGCTTTAGGTGTTGTTACTAAATTTTTTTCATTTTTTTTAACCATTTAAGGGATTTTTAAACCAATGTTTTATGTTTAGTTTTACTTGTCTACTTCTTTACTAAGAAAATAAAAGAAAAACGGCAGTGGTTCAGTGGTTCATGTAGGTTGTCTACAAACCGGATGGTTGGTGGTTTAATCCCCGGCTCCACCTGACCACCTGACCCCGGCTTCACCTAACCCCAGCTGCTCCCGACGAGCTGGATGGCGCCTTGAATGGCTGACACCACAGTCGAAGTCATGGCCTAATGGTTAGAGAGTCGGACTGGCAATCAAAGGGTTGTGAGTTCAAGTCCCGGGCTGGCAGGAATTGTAGGTGGGGGGAGTGCATGTACAGTTCTCTCTCCACCTTCAATACCATGACTTAGGTGCCCTTGAGCAAGGCATCGAACCCCCAACTGCTCCCCGGGCGCCGCAGCATAAATGGCTGCCCACTGCTCCGGGTGTGTGTGTGCACTTTGGATGGGTTAAATGCAGAGCACAAATTCTGAGTATGGGTTGCCATACTTGGCTGAATGTCACGTCACTTTCACTTTTTCACTCATTCAGCAAGGGGGTATATTTGTATACACAGAAATCAATAAATAAAATAAAAAGTTTGAAAAAACCAAAGTTGAATTAAAACAATGTGTTAATATTTGTAACTTAAATACTTTTTAACACTTTATGTTTCACACGTATTGTTTTATTGTTCAACTTAAAAACAAAGACTTATTTCCCCATATGTAGCCTATACAGTATTTCTTTACTAAATTAGCTAATAGAATTAGCAGATTAGGCTATTTACTATATAGCCTTGTATTCCTTATTATAAGACATGTCAAAAATAAATAAAAAACACGAAAATAATTTATACGTGTGTTGTTAAACAAATAAAAAATAAGAAAATGTTTCTTTACAACAAGGTCATCCAGATATTGTTTGCAATCTGTTTCGTGAATAGGCTATTATTTGGATCCTATAACTCACTGATAATTTGACGCTGTGTTTTTTGCAGCCCAATAGCCTTCCAATGCCATTTCTACCAGTGATGTTTGATTCTGCAGACATCAACAGCTCAGCTGAGACGTGTAGGTTGCCAGGTTGAGGTCACAAATTGATTCAAAATTGTATGCTCTTTCTATTGTGTTAGTAGGATGCGTTTCATGCAAGAGCTGGCAAATGGACAACCTTGAAATAATATATTGATGTGATTATTCTTATAACGAGTTAGGAAAATACAGATTATTGGAGTTTTCCCGGGAGAAATAACAAAACAAGAGGTGGTGGGAGAAGGGTGTGAAATACGGGAGACTCCCGGGAAAAACGTGAATGTTGAAAGTTTAGACTCACGTGTGAACGTGTAAAGGCCAAGAAACAAGTTCTTCATGTAATTCAATGTACCTTCTGAAAGTAGGCTACGTGAATTCCGCCGTTACTAGTGCCTCTTTAATACAATAAAACTATGCCTTTGGGTGGAGCCCGGAGAAACTCTTATCCCAGGGTTACTCTACATTAAAGGCCTGTAGCACGAAGCCGCTTTCACTTTTTATCCAAGTAAGTTTGGGTTTAGTTTGAGAAAACTGAGTTTTCGGGATAAAGAAGGTGGGTTGGTTTTGAGTAGGTTTCGTCACCATGGTAAGTTACGTTACACGGCTACCTTTCACATGAAAAATACTATAGTAATTTATAGTTAATGGTATAGTGTTTTTGAACCTTACTACAGTAAAGTGCATTATACTGTATATATTATTTAGTATTTACAACATAGTGAACTGATAAACTAATAAATACTGTAATACACTTTAGTTTTTACTACAGTAAACTGTAGTGTATTTTAGTATATTATACCCTCTAGTTTAGTACAGTATTAGGTAGTTATTTGTTTATATTAGTATGGTTGTTATATTATCACAGCAACTATAGAATTAGAATTACCACAACAAATTAATTCAAGTACTATAGTACGGTTCAAAAACACTATAGTATTTACTATAAATTACTACACTATTTTTTTTGATGTGGGTTTTATCAAAGACTATAATGTGATTGATAGTGATTCAACAGCATAAACAAACTCTGCCCGTCTGACTGCTTCAGTCAACATATAGACATGGTAGCATTCACCTTTTCCTCTCGGAATAATCGGTTTACCAGATGTCCCAAACAGTTGGAAGGGAGCTACATCATGGAAAATAACTTTGAACCAGGCTTCTGCTCTCCAATCCTTGTACTTCCTGCAGAATTTCAGTCTGTCATTGACTTTTTCGTGAAGAGAAGTGTCTTCTTTGCTTCCCTTCTTGAAACCAGGCGATTGTCCAAAAGTCTTGGCGTCACTGTGCATGCAGATGCTCAAAAACAGTGAAATTATTATTTTTTTTTGTTAAGTTATTTTTTCTAATGAAGTATTAGCAATTATTTAAAATGTATCTGGTCACTCTACACGATAATTAAGAAACAATGTGAATGAACACCACAACAGCTTAAGCAGCAGACTTTACAAAGCACAAATTTTATGTCACTGCCAAAACTTTTAGCCACGACTGTACACTTTGAAATGACAGCGCAATGTGGCGATGCCTCCCTCTCATCTGACCACAGAGGGCGCCAGACTGTTATTCATCTAAACTGAAATGTGTAAGAAACACCTGTAAGGGAACAGATTCAGCTGCCTCGAGATCCTGAAACAAACCTTACACACTCGAGAAGCCGTGAATGATTCATGAGCTTCAGTGTTGGTTTTGACCCTCAATCCTCAATGTTATTTTTTTAGTAGGAGAGCTGGGTTGAGAAGTTTAATATAAGCAGCTAAACTCAGTCTGGTGTCTGGTCTGTCTGAGCTGTCAGTGAAGACTAGGTGTAGATACTTCAACATTTACCTGAAATTATAGCTTTTATAAAGCTCTGTCCCTGATTTAGTTGACATGGTTTGCATACTGAGAGGAATCAGTGTTTGGATTATGATTATTATGAGGCGAGTGTCCATGCATCCTTTACTTTAGGTGATCTACTAAAGTCTCTACACACCTGGGCCCGTATTCATAAAGAATCTTAATGCAAAAAGTAGCTCCTAGTGACTAAATTCTAAGAAAATTCTTAGAAATGTGGACGTTCACTCTTAAAATTAAAGAAAAAATCCTTGTAAAGAAAAAAGTAATTCAGAAAGCATCTTAACTCTTAAAAGAGGTCTTAAGGTCGAACTTGTTAGGAGCACAGACGAGGACTTTTAAGAGTCTTAAGAGTTTCTTTAGCAGAGGAGAAAATGGCAGAAAGATGAAGAGGCAGAAGAAATGTGTTGCAGACAATGGATGACAGTGAGTTAATAAGACGCTATAGATTAGATCGTGCAGGGATCATGTTTGTGACTGATCTTATTAGAGACGTGATATTACCTCCGACACACAGCGCAGAAATGCCATAGCGGCAGAAATTAAAGTAATCACTACATTACGATATGTGGCAACTGGGAATATGCAACAATGCATTAGTGATGATTTGGGTCTGTCACAACCTTCTGTAAGAGTGATCACACAAACAATTACAGCACTTTCAGATCATCTTATTGTGTCGCAGTTCATTTCGTTTCCACTGGACATTCCCACATTGCAGGCTCAAAAAACTGCATTTATGAATATAGCAGGCTTATAGGTGACCACAAGCAGAGGGAATGAACTGTTAATAGTTTGTGCTATATGCTCCCATGTCTGCTTCTTGTCCCTTGCTGTGACACCCGGCACGGATGAATGGCCTTGTGTTCATCCACTAACTGCGCTAACAGTAAACACTGTTCCTCTGTCCAGTTGGGCTTTCTCGCCCTTCTTGGTTTTGATTCCATGTTTGATACATTAAAACTAACATTCAAACTGCACTTAAATAGGACAGCAATAGGACAGCAATCACTGTAATTAGAAAGAATGGAACAATTTTTATCATTCTAAGCCAATCAAATACCTTATAGGAAATTAAAAGCATGGTAAATATAAAAAAGGATTTAGATACACACGTTTGTTTGTGTGTGTGTGTGTGTGTGTGTGTGAGAGAGAGAGAACGGTCAAATAGGAAAAATCATGCATGTAAATTCAAAGTGAGAATTAGAATAGACCCTATACTTAAAATCACTCTTTTTTTCTTCTTCTTGTACAACCAACCAATCACAGTCTTCAAAAGATTGTGTCATACACAGCAACGGCGTCAACCCCGCCTCCTCACTAAGATGAAAGTTTTTGTCTTTTCCTTACTCAGAGTTGCTCTCAGATCGATCCCGAATCGCTCTTAAGCTAAGACTCCTACATAAAAGTTTTTAAGCTAAATTAAGAGTTTTCTGAGAGGATTCTTAGTATCTTTATCAATACAGGCCCTCGACTACTTCAATGGGAGCAAGTTGCTCCACTTTTCAGCCTATGTGCACTTGAGAAGAATTCAGGTGCCTCCCTGCCCGATCCTCTGAACAAAGACAGCTTTCATATTTTAACCTGGAAAAAAGTGTTGTGTGCTAGGTCACAGGCCAGGGTTGTGTTACCTTCATCCCAGCAATGTACCTTTTGATAAAATTTAAAAAATAAATAAATAAGCAGAACTTGAGAAGAACACAGATATTTAAAGGTGAATGTTTATGAAGACAAATCAGTTGAATGAGACATTTTTTATTTACATGTTTATTAAAAGTACAACAATAACAAACAATAACTTTTTTCTCTTAAACTTGAGATGGAATGAAATAATAAAGATGATATACTTATATGATAAAGAAATCTAACAACGTCAAGCACAACGATCACCACTAAGCCACATAATCAATGAATGTGAAAGTTGAACACAAGCACAATGAATGCACATTACTTAAAACATATTCAACAATTTGTTGAGCAAATGAGAGCCGTTTTTTTTTCTTCCTCTCAAAGACTTAAGGCTTGCTTAGACGGACAATAAATCATTTCCTGAATAATTTCAGTACCTTCAATCAAGTCTTTGCTGGATGACATCAAGAGGTTTTTAAGTACATGTCAACACTCTGACTTTATCAAAGTAAGGTCTTAGAGCATCTAAATCACCAGTAGCCCTTATGAACATTTATGCACAAAGACGTCACACATCTTTTCTACTGACTGTAAAGTATACGATGCACCTGCATCCTACTTTTCTCCATGATTCCTTTACAACACATTTTGAAGCTCAAGAGCCCGCTTCTCATTGCAAGCATTCACACGGACCTGCGGCTAACCGAAAGAGCAGTACATCATCTGGCTTTAGCAAACGCCTATTTTGACATTTCCCTTCTTCAAGCCCTTCTCCATATCCTACGAGCATCTGATGTATAAAAATACAGGGTTAACCCTACAAAAACATGCCAGCAGTGCAGTCCCACCTTTCAAAAGGTTACAAACACAGAGGTAAGAGCATTTCCCGTCCCACTTCTGAAAATATATTTGGTAGCAAAATAGAGTCTACAGTACAAATGGCATGAATTTCAGAAAATAGGCATGCATAATCATTTTATAAGACATATTTACAAGTTCAGCTGAGAAAGATCACAACCCTGAGTGGTCCAGCCCTGGACAACCCACTTACTCAAGAATACAGATGAACACCTATGTAGAAGTCTCCAGTATACTATTTACAAACTCGGTTATGAGAGTCGATGCGAAGGCACACTCACTCAGTTTCATTTCTGGAGGACGTGAAGACCCGCAAGTATGTGTACATACAGTATGCACGACTGTAGGATATTAAGAGGCAACTTCTTAGTGCACAAAATGATGTAATGCCCAGATTTCAAAAGAGAAACTCGTTCTCCAAAGCAGAAAATTGAGACATCGGCAGACCTTGCAGAGCTCTTCACCCACTCAATAAAGACACTGAGCGAATAACAATGAAACCACAACACAATACATGGAGTTAGAAGAGCAACGAATCCTATAAAACCCAGTAATTCACATTCATTCACACAGAAGAGACGGCCGGTTCACTGCAGACAAAGCTGAAATCAACACTACACCAGATATTACAAAACCCTCACTGAGGACGGCTGGCACAGTTATAACATCCTCTCATGATATCCACATGCATAGACTGGTGAGAGATGAAAAACTACCGAAGAAAGAGTGGCAGGCTCTTAGAATCTGTGCAATGACAAAATCCCTTAACATTTTAACAAGAGATATTGTGAAGCATGGATAACACTTTTAGAAGTGTTACATCAACTGCTGTGAACACACATTAAGTTTCTTATATAGTATTCAGTGCAGTGAATTTGAAAAAGGTGAATTGCTAATGTATGTGCTGTAAGCACATTTCACTGGCCAGGGCAAAACAGGATATGGAAATTCAATATTCTGGGGAAACTCTAAAAGAAAATATATATTAACTTGGGTGTCAATGTTTGAAGACAAAACATTATGACATGAGCCCAGTTTCATTATTTTGATAAAACCAACAACTATGAGGCGCCGTGTAGGATTTAAATCAAACTTCGCTTATCAATACATACATAAAACACGTGCATATACACCTATAAATTACTCGCATATACATGCATACTACTGAATGTTCAAAAATACATATATAAAATACACGTGAACACTAATATGAAATCGATACCAATACATATAATGTTAGCAATCTATGCATACACACTTGTGAATAACTTGCGTATACATATAAACTTGACACGTGCATACACCTACAGACACTCACATATACATATTAACTTGATCCATGCATATACACCTATTAAACACTCACACATACATATAAACTCGCTGCATACAAACACAACTGCACATACTCGCACATACATATAAACTTGATCAGTGCATATACACCTATTAAACACTCGCACATACATATAAACTCGATGAGCGCATACACATCCATAAAACACTCGTGCATACAAAAACAATAACATTTACTAACGTATACAGTTCAGATGAGAAAAACATGTGTACATGTATATATGCGAGTGATTTCATATGTGGATGTGCGTGAATTTTCAGTATAAACGGAAGGCATTTCAGTGTAAACGGAAGTAACCAAATTTGCAATTATGGACAGGGATCTGTGTCATTCCTAATCGTTTGCTCAGTCATTCAAAAAAAAAAAAGTTTTTAATAACAAAACGAAATCGGAATGTTATATGTATATATACACACACATGAACTGGAAGATTCTTGATCAAAAAATTTTTTTTCCCAAAACTGATACATTTAGTAGATAAAATGTACTCTATAGTTAAAAAAAGGTTGTAAAATGTCTTTATACACTTTGTTTTTGTCTTTAATCATATACTGAATTGTGGTGCACTTTGAGATGAATTGTCCACAGACCATGCTCTTTTTTTTTTTTTCTTTTTTTTTTTTACAAAACCCTTTATTCACGAAACATGTTTTATTAGGACGTGCTTGATTTGATTACCTTTGATTATCTTGATTTCAAAATTGTGGATTTCAGGAACAGAATGTAGTAAAACTTTAAAACTGGTTAATAATACAAAATTTGTATCAAAGAAGTTTTTTTTTTTTTTTTTTTTGCATATGATGTTTAACTATTACACTGATAAAGTACACATCCACCATCCCCTGCATCAGATAATAAAAAAAAACTTAATTCTGAGAAGGTTGGGTTTACCCATGTCTTCATGTATGTGTGCAGTAGTGGCTCATATATAACTTGAGAATGAGTCTCCCCCATTAGAAGAGCTTCTGCAAACTAGGAACAAAATAACAGGCAGAAGTGCAAGTATCAAACTCTGCTGATTTGTAACATATACATTAATTACAAACAAACAGATTCTCCACATGAACTGTAGGCTCTCATGCACTTCCATGTGAAACCTTTTTTAAGGAGAAAAAAAAAGTTAAATAGTTGTTACTGCATATGAGTCTTTATATATAGTCCTTTATTCTCAATGACACCAAATATCTCAGACACTGAACATTTCATAACACCGGCGAGTTCAAGGACCATAATATCACACTCGTCAGCAGTAAGTTAATTGGCAGTTTCGATCTAGAAAAAGGTGAGAATTTCACAATTTCACTTCTATGCAATCTTCACGAAATAGCTTAGCCATTTTCAGAAATAAAACCCTTTCGCACATGAGTTTAAAATATTCTAGCTGAGCCCCAGCGTGAGTTTCTTTAGGCGACCGTTATTTTAGAATGTACCGCCTTAATGTTTCCATGGCGACGCGTCATGCTTGTCATGTGACAACACAGCCACGATAGATCTGTATGACACATGGATCGCTTTTATTTTGTTTTGTTCAAAATATTTGCAAACATACTCACTATATTATGAAGTTATGATATTCCGATTCTGTGCAAATAGCTTAAACACTTAATTCTGAAAATGGCTAAGTTCACTTGTGGGACTTAGTTGGGAACACATTTTATATTTTTTAACTAGAGGCAAAACTGTCTCTCTCTCTCTCCCTCTGTGTATGTGTGTGTGTAACGTTAACTTGCATAGCGTTTGGAAGTTATTTCGTGAAGATTGCATAGAAGTGAAATTCTCACCTTTTTCTAGATCGAAACTGCCAGTTACTTCACCACTGACAAGTGTGATATCACGGTTCGTGAACTTCGCCGGCGGATGATCGCATCGTTTGCGTGTTACTGATGCTTTGTTTGCCACCAGGGCTCTTAAGGCCGAAACAAAGTGCGCGATTCAGATTGTGTTTCTGACTGCAGACAGAGACTGCAGGTGAGCAGGCAACACAAACTGATGGTAATTGATCTTATAATAGTGGGCGAAAAAAGAACATTCCGCAAAATGCTTCAGGTGTAGCACAATCCCGGTCCATGATTGCAAATGCGGTATTTAGACAGGTTACTTCCGTACACGCTTAAACGACTTCCTTTTAAACTGAAACGCCTTCCGTTTACACTGAAATGCCTTCCGTTTATACTGAAAATTCACGCACATCCACATATGAAATCACTCGCATATATACATGTACACATGTTTTTCTCATCTGAACTGTATACGTTAGTAAATGTTATTGTTTTTGTATGCACGAGTGTTTTATGGATGTGTATGCGCTCATCGAGTTTATATGTATGTGCGAGTGTTTAATAGGTGTATATGCACTGATCAAGTTTATATGTATGTGCGAGTATGTGCAGTTGTGTTTGTATGCAGCGAGTTTATATGTATGTGTGAGTGTTTAATAGGTGTATATGCATGGATCAAGTTAATATGTATATGTGAGTGTCTGTAGGTGTATGCACGTGTCAAGTTTATATGTATACGCAAGTTATTCACAAGTGTGTATGCATACATTGCTAACATTATATGTATTGGTATCGATTTCATATTAGTGTTCACGTGTTTTTTATATATGTATTTTTGAACATTCAGTAGTATGCATGTATATGCGAGTAATTTATAGGTGTATATGCACGTGTTTTATGTATGTATTGATAAGCGAAGTTTGATTTAAATCCTACACGGCGCCTCATAAACAACAACAACAAACAAAAAAAAAACATACTTGAAAACTTCATATTTACACTTTACAAAAAAAAACCAAATGTCTCCATAAAATGATCAAGCCTCTTATATACCTGTTACAGTAAACGTGTACCATACACGGCATCATAAAAGACAAGACAGGAGAGATCTTACATATACATGCTGTATAACAACATATAAATGGCAATATTTTATATCAATAATGGCAATAAAAATGGCTAAAAATAACAAAAACGAATATGTACATATACATATACATACAGTTGTGTTCAAAAATATTCAACCCCGTTGACTTGCAAGACAATTTGCTGTGGAGGATAACATTTTATGAAAACAATTTAACAGAGGCATCAGTAAAGTATTAGAGAAAGTTTGTTAATACACTTTTGAGTGATTCTGAGAATGGATCACTGATGAATCATGATGAAATTCGAATAGGCTCTAAACATTCATGTTCAAAATTATTCAACCCCCTTTGTGCAGAATCTTTTATTCTTTAAAATCACCAATAAACGCTGTCTGTAAGTGTTTAGAAGCTTATGTCTACTACAGTTTTGGCCCATTCCTCGCCTGAAAAAACTTTCAGATCACTGATAATCTTTGGTTTTCACATTCACCACTGCTTTCTTTAAATTCAACCAGATATTTTCAAAGAGAATTAAGCCTGGAGACTGAACAGGTCACTCAAGAACATTTTATAACTGATCCCTGAATCAAGCAGAAGTAGATTTGGATGAGTACTTTGGGATGACTGGACTGCAGCAAAGTCCACTGATCATCAGCTTCAGTTTTTGCACCAAAGGCATCACAATTCTTGTCAAAATGGCCTGACACTTCAAAGAATCCATGATGTCCTTCAAACAGTCATGATTTCCACTTCCTGCTACAGTAAAGAAACCCCATAACAAGACTGATCCACCTCCAAGTTTGGGGATGGAGATGGTGCTTTGCCATTTTTTGCAGCAGACATACCGCTGATCCATGGGTCCAAAAAGTTCCAGTTTGGTCACATCACTCCATATAACATTCCTCCAGAGCTCCACAGGTCAACACAAATGAATTTTATCAAGTTCAAGTCTGCCTTTTGTTCTTCTTGATCAAGAGTGGTATTCATCAGGAAGTCTCAACATGAAGGCAATACTTGTCTAGTGTTCTTCTTACACGCTGCTTTGAAATGGTTTTCCTCCGTTCATCGGTTCATCTTGCAAGTCTTTGGCTGTACATTGCAGGTTTTTTCTCAGTTGCTCTGATTAAACATTTTATGATATTGTGCTTTTTCTTCAACACCCTCAAAGGTTTTCTGGTAAAACACACTTTAAGCTCAGAAATAAGACTGAGAGCTGTGTCTCTAGGAACTTTCAATGTCTTGGAAATCTTCATATAGCCTTAGCCTTTCTAAAGTAATACAATATTTCTTCTCTTTTGCTTTTGTGAGATTTCTGTTAACATTTTTGCTACTCAACTTCAACACATACATGGGCCAAACTGTATGTGTAACAGCTCAAGCTAATTCTGTTTTTAATAGAGTTCCTAAAAGCTTAATTGTGTGTTTGAGACTGTTTTATTCCCCACCATGCAAATAAGTGATTTAAAAACCGCAATGTTGAATAGGGGTTGAATAATCATGACATAGCAGTATTATTAAAAAATCGTATAACTAATGTATAAATATATTACATTATATATTCACAATATCACTGTTAATATGCCAGTGAACTATTATAGATGCAAGTTTTATTTTATCCTGGATCTTCAGAAAAGCTTGTATTTGTAAAGTACTGCAGTCTCTGAGGGGTTGAGTAATTTTGAACACAACTGTATACTGTAATACACTCCTCCAACATGAGACAGGTGTGAAAGTGCTACAGAGTCTGGTGGGTATGAAGGTCTTCAGCCTTTGAATCCTGAAGGAACTGTTTTCCCCCAGATCTTGTGGTTTGTATATGTTGTGTTTGTGAAAAGGAGGGATTCCTATGACACACTGGAGCAGCGGATGGAGGGGGAGCCCATCTGAGTGAGCACTTTGTCCAGCCACTGAAGAGGACCGTTCAGGTGCAGTTCTATCCAGCAGGGGGTGCTAGTCACTGTCTGCCGCCTGACAGCATTAAAAAGAGAGAGAGATGAAAGCGAGGAGAGTAAACAAACAAACACACAGTATTCGGACACTTAAGCAACACTTTAATATATGAATTGAACCGCATCAGATCATTGTTTCCAATATTTTTCTCACGCATCTGCACTTCAAATCGCATTTCTTTTAGCAATGAGCAATTTTAGGGATTGGCACATGAAAATCATTGCACATTTTAATCATATGTTGCATGCCTTCGCTCCAATCACAAATATTTTGAGACAATGGAAATGTATTCATTTATACATTTTATTTGGACAAGAGCATGTTCTTGTATTTAAAACAGCTTGATGTAGAACAATGAAATTGCAACATTAATTGTGGTTTAAAGAGATAGTTCACCCAGAAATGTGCAAATAGCAATGGATTCTATTTATACTAAGGGAAAATAGCAGAATTTTTTAATGATATGCTATTTACACAGTGCAAATAGCTATAGATTCTATTTACACTATGTTAAAATGGCAAGATTTCCTGCTATTTATACTACTTTCTGCAAAGAGTGGCAATTATCTGTACCTCAGTATTGTAGTACATTATAAAACTTCAATAATAACATAGAGTGTAAATTATCATTTCAATTCAAATTATTAAATGAATGCCTCCTTATTGGGAAAATAAAGCCTCCCCATACACCTCCCCAATACTTTATTTTCACCTTTTTGATTATTTCCTTCATTATTATTGAAAACAAATGCTTTTCTGATGCAATATGATATTTGAAAAGGTTGGTGGGCAGACTCTGCCAACAAGGTGGCTATTTGCACTTAGTGGAAATAGACACTCTGAAAATTTTAATTATGTGATCTTTTTTTTACTCTATAATGTTGTTAAAAACCATACAGGTTTTTAATAACATTATAGAGTAAAAAAAGATCACAATTAAAATTCCTTTCTTCCTTTCTTCAGTTGAACATAAAAAAATATATATATATTGAGAGATGTCTCAAAATTTGTTTTGTCCATATAATAAAAGTTAGTGGTCACCAAAATGTCATAATTTTGTGTACCAAAAAAAGAAGAAAAATCTTACAGGTTTGGGACAACATAGGAGTGTCTGTGTGTGAACTGTGTGTAAACTCTGCTCTGGTCCCTTACAGGGACGGTATTCACTGCCAGACACTTATATTACATTCCACAATGCTTACACAATACTTGTCTAAGCCCCCTCGCTTGAGCTCACACACACACACCAGAAAAGACACAGTCCCGGAACTGCTGTTCATAACACCTTACACTGCTCCACTCTTTAATGGGACTTCCTCTAATCCTTCCACAAAAACACACACACACACACACACACACACACACACATGTAATTCTCTCCAGAATATCAGTTCCCCTCCTACTACATGACTCACAGTCACATCAGCACTGAGAGAATAATTCAGAAAATGATTACAGACAAATAGATTTTTAATTTCATTACTAAAGCTAAAACAACTAGATCTACTACAATCAATAATGATAACATCTAGCCAGCAATACATTTCTCTATTGTTTTATCTGTGTACAAGTTACTTAGTTTACTAAGCCACTTAGTTTTAAGTAGTGAAAACCCCACATTTTATGGACATTTGGACATTTTATTGTAATACTCTGTTTTATTTGTAACAGCAAACTAGTATCATTAAATATTCTTCAGTACACTACTTCTCAAAAGTTTGGGGTTGATAAGATTTTATGGTTTTGAAAACAGTCTCTTAGGCTCATATTTAAATATTATTACAGTTTATAAGAACTGTTCTCTATTTCAATATATTTACACATGTAATTTAATACTGTGTTGCAAAGCTGAATTTTTAGCAGCCATTAATTCAGTCTTCAGTGTCACACGATCCTTCAGAAATCATTCTATAATGCAGATTTGGAGCCCAAGAAACATATTATTATCAGTGTTAAAAACTTTGCTGTTTAACATCTACTAGAAATCTTTTGTTATACTGTTATAATGTCTTTACTGGCACTTAAAAAAGAAAAGAAAAGAAAATCCAAACTTTTGAGTGGTAGTGTATATGCAGCACATATGTTTATACACACACACACACACACACACACACATATATATATATATATATATATACATAAAATGCAAAGTAATGCGAAAAAAGCATCAAGTTAAAAGCAAGTTCTTTTGAATTACTTTGGTTAAACTGTTCTGCTGCTCCCACATTGGGTTTTGAAACACTTCACAATGTAATCTTCATATTCTAGATCCTTTTCATTACAGCTCTATCAAACAAATGTATATCTGCCCACTGTTTTTGTTCCCTTGCATGTTCTATTGATCAGTCTCTCATTCTTCAATACTGAGTTTTTCAGTAAATTCTCAGTAACACTATATCTTCACTGAATAAAAAGTATTAACCATGTTAAAAAAAAAAAGAACAAAAGAAAGAAACATCTTACTGACTCCAAACTTCTGAATGGTAGTGTACTGTATATGCAGTGCAATACTGTGTTTCAAATCACCTCACAATGCAACCTATATGATGTGTCCTCGCAAGTTATTATATTGATCGATTGACTACCTCTCACTCTTCTACGACATGTTTCTCAGTAAATCTTTCATTCGTCTATGAACAGACCACAGGCTGATTATAAGGGCCGTGCTGAAATACAGTATAAGCACAGGCCACAGTCTCCAGCAGACTACAGAATGTATTAAGAGAGAAAAAGAGATGGAGTAGTGGAAAGAGGGAAAGCAGAAAGACAGTATGAGTAAGGCTCTTCCTCAACTCAGTTGTTACTCTTCTGTGCTGACACTGTGAAAAGATTAGCGCATTTAAAGTCAAGTTTTGGATGTAAATGGTAAAAAAAAAAAAAAAGCACAGGTGAAATCAGGTGTTTTAATCTGGCGATGGTAAATACAGGGTCCAAGGATAAAGTGCTCCAAAGGCTTTTTTAATCTGCAACAGGGACAGTTTGTCAGCACTCGAAGAGGTGGATGTGAAGGTGGGGAGACGTGGAGAGGCGTGAGAGAGAGAGAAGGAGTGGGTGTCTGCTGAAACCCGACAGCTCAGATTGTGTCTCCACACGCCAAGCTGTCTGGAAACCACAGTCTCACTCTCTCTCACACCAGTCTTACTCTTTCCTATTTTCTTCTCAAGCTTTCCTTACAGATGTCCCTGGTCAAAACCCACAACTGCTTCTGATTAGGGTCTTGGTTCCTTTGGCTCAAACAATAAAGTTACTCAAAAGAGCAAGAGAGGGAGAAAAACAGAAAGAGAGCGAGAGAGACCAGGAAACTCTGAGACATTTTGAAGCACACCATGTGTGGGTTTGTTTGGTGTGGAATGATTTGCCAGCGCAGACCTAACAGTTTACACGACGGACACGCTAAGCTGGTGGACAGAGCTCTTCACCAGAGCATGCCAGACCAGGAAAAAGAGTTACCCAGCCTAAAAGACCCTGCCTTGACCCCGCAGGCCTGTCCTTCCTAAAATAGCCTTAAAACAACACTCCCTTCTATTGTTCTATAAAGCAGTAAAATGGTCTAAGCTTCCTTTATTATAAACTTCTATATAATTCAAACTTCTATCATTTCTATTTATATCTGCTGATATTAGAGATATTGTAACGTTATCAGTCAATATTAAACATTAGGGAGGCAAAATATTATTAAAATATGTCCATTACCGATAAGCTGATTATTTTCAGCTAACAATTTTCAGTTAATACATTTTATATAATTAATTCGTTTTTTGCATGATATTATAATTCTATACTATTCTGTGTAAAAAAAAAAACTAAAAAACTCAAATCAGTCATTTAAATGAGCATGTACAATTAAATGTCCAACATCAGTTGATGGCAATAAATAAAAATAACAAAATCTCTTAATATTGGCTTACGGTGGTATGATGGTAATATATTGTTCAATACTGGATGTTTAATTGTGCATGTTTACTTAACCCATTTTTACATATAGACTGCCTATACCATCATCTAACACTCACTTAAAAGTTAATCTCTCAATCACACTGGATCCGCGCCAAAACAATTGGTCCAAGATCCCCTGAACGAGGTGGTCTCGGTTCGATTGAAAATGAACTCCAGTGCGGTTCAGTTTTAATGACAAAAGCAATCCGATCCAATGAACCAGGCTATTACACTACTGAGTAATTACATAAGTTCGGTGAAAAGCAGTACACGGTCCTGGCATCCCTAATATCACATAGAATTTAGGATAGATAGTATGCATATTGGGACGCAGGCAATATTTGTGGGTGAGCACGTTTTCCACACTCAAAATCAAAGTGCGCCTTTACTAGAGCTGCACAATTCATCTAAATTAAATCAAAAAGGTAATAAATTGTGATTAGGCAGAAGCAGTGATTATCATGCGTCTCTTTAGTGAAGCACTGTTCTGTGATCAGCAGTAAATCTCCATCCGATGGCCAGTGGGCTCCCTCACGCTGAAAATACAAATATGCTCAGAAGAAGAAATCCAGGAAATGCCTGTCGCTGCAGCTCAATAAACAGAAGATAATAACTGCTTTCATTGATTCAACACAGGACTAAACAATATATGGTTTAACTGAGCTGCTCTTATTAAAATTTTCATCATAATTCATCATAGTTCATCACTGCTTGGAATACAATGAATTATTTTGGGCCTTAATTATTCTGTTTAAGGAGCCACATCTCACAGAAGACTTCATTTCAAACACTCGTCTGATGTCAAACGATTTTGTCGATTTCACAATCTTACAATTATATTGTTTGCGGTTACGGACGCAATTTTGAATAGCTTGTCAGAGAACTACGGCTCTGAAGTAAATTCTGCTCCACCTGAAAGCAGGTGAGGGAGATTTACTGCAAATCAATTTTGAAGTGGTATTATCCAAAACCACAGAAGGAACCCACACTTCCTGTTAAATTCTTTGAGTTTGATTGTCGTGATCAGCTTTATTATGAATAATAAAAGATACAAAAGACCAATTAAAGTTGGTATTAAAATTAATTTGTATTTTAAGGGTGCTTTAATACCTGTAGATCGATTGCTTTGTTCCGAAACAGGGATTACAGGTATGATAGCACCCTTCAAATACAAATTAATTTTAATACCAACTTTAATTGGTCTTTTGTATCTTTAGTGAATCTTTTATTATAAGTATTCAGTAAATTATTAATATTTAACGTTAACTTTTATGGTTTCCAGTTATGGTCCATTTGATTAAAATCAAGACATTACCATAAATCTAAATGTAAAATAAAATACAAAGTTGTTTATGTCATTGAGTATTCATAATAAAGCTGATCACAACAATCACACTCAAAGAATTTAACAGGAAGCACGGGTTGCTTCTGTGGTTTTGGATAATACCACTTCAAAAGTGATTCAAAAGTCTTTGAGCGAAGTCAAATCGAGGCCACGTTCCCAGAGTGGCAAGCAAGCTGATAGATATGGCAGGATTGAAGTGACTGCAGTAATCGTACCTGTACTCGGCTCCCCAGCCCTTCACGAAGCTCATGCGTATGGTGCACATGCGGGTGAGCTGGTACACGGCCTCAAAGCCCTGATTCACAGACTGGGCCAACAGAGCTGCGAACTCCTGGTTATTAAAGATCTTCAGATTACAGCCTGGAAGGACACAAAGCAGTTTGAAAAAGTTCACACAATCAAAATCAACTAAAACAAACTAAAATGACAAAACTGATTCAGCTGAATGTCATGCAACTATCACAAAGGAAGCTCTGTTTTATCCTGTTTAGTACAGCTATTCAGTATCTCTCGTTAACCAGGGTGATTTGTTGAGGGTCTCTCGTTTTATCTTACCAGGTGGGATCTTGCAAACAGTGGCGGGGTGCCAGCCATAACGTTGGTTACAGTTGGGACTCTGAACAAAAATGGCACTGTCACTTAGACACTCAGCAAACACTTCACCTCCGATGTAGTACAAACGCACACCTCGGCCTGCAAAAACAGGGAGGTTGCCACATAAGGAAATATTAAATGAAGTATTTATTTTTAAACAATATTACCTAATGAATGAGTGATTTAGAACGATGGTGTGTGTACCAATGTGTCTGCGCGTGAGCTCCACAGCAGCGTTGCGATTAACGTTGGACAGCAGGCCCAGGCAGAAGCGCTCAGAGTTGGACGGGTCTGTGAAGCCGTCTACAGTTAAAGAGGGCTGGGAGGCATGGAAAGTTTCACCGACTCTCTGGTTCAGCTCATAGTAGGAGATAGAGCACCAGAACGCTGGTTCACAGTATGTCACCGGCTGTAGATCTGATAGAGAGAGAGAAAAAAAAAAAAAACGAACAATAAAAGCAGAGAATCCACCAGGAACAGACATGCACTAAAATAGGCGGTGGAAAAGAAATGGAAAGAAAAAGGAAAAAAGACAGGAAAAAGAAAAACAAATGGGTGGGAATACCGGATGAGACAGAGCACGGGGGCTGGGAACTGACGACACTGTGATGTCAAGAGCAAGTTACTTCCCAGAAATAAAGGCTGAATTGGGAAACACCATCATCACTTGGAAAACTATAGAAAATTACAGGCTTTTGGCCCTGGCTTTTCTCTCTGACATATTCGCACTCAACCTCTGCTGTGGAGAAGAGAAATCGCTGGGGGATCTGAGCGGTGTCTGCGGTGTCTCCCTTGCTTAGATAGTAACTGGAAGAATGTTTAGTGTGGGTGGTCGTTTTGGGGACATACAAATAATCCTTTCAGCAGTCCATTTCCTCTGAGAGACTGTGTGACGAGTGGGCCGGTGGAGTGATTTGGAAATGAGCGGCACCTGCTCCACTCAGCGGTCTCGCGTCCCACGGAGAAGATGGAAGGATATAAAACTGGAGCGACGACAGTGAAGGACGAGAGAGGAGGACCAGGCCTGGGCTATATTTTGTGTTTTGGTTTTGTTTGTGCGTGGCAGTCATCCGTCAGGGGCTGTCGCGCTGTTTTGTGTTTATTTTGGTATTAAAAGTTTCATTTGAATGTTTGCCGCCTCCTTCTTCCCGTGATTATGAAGTTTAAACTCCATTACAGACTTAAAACACATTTCTAGAAACACTCACTTTTAATTACACACGGTTTTATCAGTACAGTTCAATCAGTCAATCTGTGCACTGATTTAGGTCCAACAAACACATAAATTCACATAATGCAGTAAAAGTTCTCGGCTCATTTGGAGTTGGACTTAAGGAAAATTATGATTACAATAATCGAATAAGAACTACTTTGACACAGAGTGAGTCATTACGCGGATTCATATCATTAACTCATCAGCTAAAGACCAATTGTTTTGATCAATTCATTAAAAAGAGCTAAATCATGCGAGTCAATGATTCATGAGTCAGTCTGAGTTGTATGTTTGTGTGTTTTCACAAGTTCTTTAGTTTATTATTTATCTTTGCGTTAGTTTGCGGGTGGCCAGTCTTTTACTCTCATTACATTCAATTCAGATTGCAAGCGCAACTCGGTTAGCTTCTTTTTTTCTTGTCACTGTGGCTCTGTAGATTCAGCAGCAGTGCAGCTCTGTTGTATAGTAGTTTATTGGACTTTAAGTATTTTAGTACAGTGTTCTGTTGCTTCAGCATTTGAATCATGGAGAAGAAACATTAACATAACCGAATGTCAGGAAGACTCTGAAAAAGTCTATATATTTTCAACTTGAAAAATGAAAATGAAAATCTGATATGATCTTATCGAGACAAAAATAATGTGGACTCAACATGATGGTCAACTGTTAGTAAATCATGTTCACAGGTCACAGATAATTGGCCTAAATAACATCTGGCGAAAGGACTACCAATGAAAACTAGCCATTGGGTACATTTACATTTATGATTGTTGACTAATGTACAATGTCCCTTTTTTTTTTTTTTTTTTTTACTAAATAAATATACTGCACTTGTGGTTACTCTGCTAAGACACCAGTGTAAATTTACGATATACACACAAGCAAAAAGAGTTACCTAAATTGTTGTGGGCAGGAGAAACAGGGTTCGGAGACAGATTTGGAGACCCTGAAATGAAAAGAACAGATAAATGTTTTAATGGTGTATGAATGTACACAGCATGTTTTGATAAAATAACTTTTGATTTGATTTACAATAATTGAAGTGTGCAGAGTCAATTATTTCACTTCCATTCCATTAAAGTATCCACAAGTGTTTGTCTCATTTGTCAAATTTTGCAGGTTTTCGTTCCTAAATGCTCCTCTGCGTAGATCTACTTCCTTACACCACTGATTAAGTATCAGAAAGAAACTCAAAAACAAAGTGGAAAAGTGATATGGAACTGAAATGCCATCAACAAACAGAACTACTTCATAGCTGTGCAGTCATAGGAAATTCACTGCGTCAACATGTCATCTTTAAAGACTGCAACATCACGGTGGTTTAACTGGCATCACCTGTGTCCATACCGCGGTTCATCTGATGATCGCTTGTCTCTCCATCCTCACTGATGTAGCCTGGAGGGGGCGTTTCTGCAATACATTCAAACACACAGGTTAGCCAGGATGCACACAATTCATACACATTCATAACACATAACACATCTGGCTAAATCTAGCAGGTGCATCAGAGACAATGACTCACAAGTGTTTTATTTCCCCCTCAGATTAAGAAATCTGGGGTCAGCTCAGTTTCAGCAGCAGGATATGAAACAACACACACTGCCCCCTATTACAGTAACGAAACTAATCCCAGCCAGAGCCACTCCATTCATACTCCATGTAGTGAAAACCAGTCTTTAAAAGCACTTCAGCATAAACGCTCTTGTGTCCGTCTGATGCAACAACTGGTAAACATCTCTTGTGAGTAGTCCTACAAATATAATAAATGAGAGGACTGTAGCAGTCATTTGTTTACTGGGTGGGATTAACGTGTAAATAGTTAAATGGTTGTGACTGTTTATGCCCTTTTTCTCTTTTGAGAAACGAGTGTGTGCCATTACTCTGGTCTTCTTCAGTAACACATGCTCATTTGAATATGCTAACAATGTTGAAAACAATTGTGCTGCTTAACAGGGATATCTTTTTTTCTATATTTATTTCTTTGATTCATAGAAAGATAGAAAGAGCAGCATTTATTTGAAATACTCATCTTTTGTAACATTATGAACATTAAGTATTTCCTTCTCTAATGCATCCTTGCTGAAAAGTTTATTAATTTCTACCGACCCCTAACATTTGAATGTTGGTGTACATACAAGAGGTCAGAAACACATATGACCACCTTATTTATTATACAAAAATTATGCTTATCCATAAATTAAAATTCTGATTTATTTTAGATGAACATGATTTTTTCAGGTGTTAACTCTTCTTAATTGGTGCTTCATCAACACTGTAACACAATGATGTAGTGACTGTCTTCTGCCTGAATGGAGGCCAGTGAACAGAGCTATTACTCTATCTGTGTGTTTTGTCTCTTTCCTCCTCCCACATCCTTCCAGTAAAGTGATCCACCCACTGCCCACTAGACCACTGGAGCTACAGCTACAGACTAAGCCTACTCTATTAAACCAGGAGAACACTTCAGACTGTGCTGCTTTGTGGCAGATGATGACGATATATTACTTTAGAGGCCACTTGATGTTATTTGGTTTGACTTTTTTGTTGTACTTCATGGCTAGTCTGTTTTTACAACACTATGAACCTCAGCTCCATGAGTATTTTTCAGTTCTTCCTTCCTACCTGGTATGTAGTTGCTCTGGGGTTCGATGCCAGCGGGAAAAATTGTGTTTTCTGGGATGGAGTGACTGTAGTCATCCAGAGGAGGAAATTCACTGGGGATTTCAGTGTGACGAGGCACCAGCACTGGAGGAAGAACTTTAGTGAAGGAGAGAAAGTAAAAAAGAATGAGATTTCTCAATTAAAACACAAACAAATATACTGTTGATCCACAACTGGCACAACATACTGCAGATACTTCTATATTACTATTAATGCTAAACCGGGCTGTGCGTTATGGATAAAAAAAAAAAAAAAATACTATCTCAATGCTTTTTCGACTTCAACAATAGAATTTTGACACAATATTGACTTACACTTTACATTTATAAATGTGCTCTGCTTGACTTTATCTGAAGTAGTTGCACAGTATTTCAGTATTACAGTATTTAAGTAGGGACACTTAATTTCCAGCCATTTTGTTGACTTTATTGAACAGATACTACAATATAAAGGGGTCATATGATGGGATTTCAATTTTCCCTTTCTCTTTGGAGTGTTTCAAACTCTTGGTGCATAAAGAAGATCTGTAAAGTTGCAAAGACTAAAGTCTCAAATCCAAAGAGATATTCTTTATAAAAGTTAGGACTCCGCCACGCCCCTTAAAATGGCTCGTTCTTACACAGCCCCACATGAATACATCACTATGTGGAAATATTTGCGTAATGCCGCTCAAATGTTCACGCAAACAAAGAAGGCTTGGTTTCAGTAACCGCAGTTAGTGTTTAAGCAGCCATGTCATAGAGATGCTGTGTGTATCTAGGTGAAAACAAAAGCACTTTATTTGGCCTTCCTAAAGTAGATGCATTTAGGAATCTTTAAGATTACTTACCACAGAACAGCAACGTATTTTATGGACGACCGTTTCATGAGGTAATTCTGACTTTGCTACGACAATCTGGCGCTTCTGAATCAGCTACTGTTAGTATGTTTTGTTATTAGTTTAAGTATTTGCTATTGAATGTTCAAATGCAGAGTTTTCCGACAAGTGCTTGTGGTGATCGGCCAATCACAATGCACTGGGTCAGTTGGCAAATCAGAGCAGACTGTGCTTGTTGGAAGGAGGGACTTTGTAGAAAACAACACGTTTGAGAGAGGCGGGGCATAGAAGACCTACAATAATGTACAGTATTTTAAAAATAATGTTTTTTGGACATTAAAGCATGTGTTTAAACATGCCAAAATACATCAAATACACAAAAAACTGATCTTTAAAAAAGCATCATATGACCCCTTTAAAGAGCTGGTTGATGACATCATTGAATTCAATGGTGAACTGCCTTTTTGATTTATTGACACTATTTTGCTACTTAATGCTGTTCAGTAGCTTTGTTACCATGTGTATTTTTAAAAGTGCTATACAAGTAAAGGTGACTTGACTTGACTATTTTTGCCATTTTGCCTTTATTTAGATAAATAAGTGTAGATTGTGGACAGGAATTGAAGATATGGAGTATAGTCTATACAACGTTGTTGAATTTATAACATACATAACCATATTAATGTAATTACACACTTTGTGATTATGAATACATTCATAATGATTATTTTATCAACTTTTCATGCATTTATACAGCACTTTATTGTGTATTGCTGTATTGTATTCCAGCATCTGGATGATGTGATGGCAGCCACAGGACAATGGCGCCAGTGCACTCACCACACACCAGAGACAGGTGGAGAGGAGAGGGAGTTATAGAGCCAATCAAGTGAATTCAATTACATTTTAAAGTTATTATTTATTTAATATAAAATCTTTAGCTTTGGTTGAAGTTAATTATCATGTTTTTGTTTAAATGGGTGGTCACACTACACTGTACACTAGTTTTCATTCCTTTGACTTCCATTCAAAAGTGAGGTGACATGTGGCCAAGTATGGTAACCCATACTCAGAATTGGTGCTCTGCATTAAACCCATTCAAGTGCACACACAAAGCAGTGAGAAATGAACACAAGCCTGGAGCAGTACGCATACGAATCAATACAGAAACAAATAATTTCAAAGCTCAGTTTATTAAAGTTAAATCTAAGATTTCATATCCCATCTGTTGCATTGTCCAAAGATATTTTGCATGCTCAAAATCAAATAATAATTGGCAGATTCTCTGCAGTGCTGTGCTCAACCCCTTGTAGCAAACTTCAGGCCTAAACGAATGATACGGTCTGATAGTGTGCTTGATCCTTTCATAAATATCATTTGTATTACCTGGTGTCTCGACCCGCTGGTAGTGGTAGGGATTGACACAGACCTCGTCCTTTTTGGTGTGGAAGGCAAACTCACAGAGTTCAATGGCTCTGAGCTCATGATGAGACTGCAGGTCCGGCCAGCGCCAAAGACGACAGTAGATCACATGAGGAAGTCCTTTTCTGTGAGATACTTGCAACCGACCATCTAGTGATCTGAGAGAAAGAGAGAAAAATAATAGGAGTTAATATTGATGACCTTTAGCAGAAACAGTCCCAGCAGCTCATTCTCAATAATCCAAAACAGAAGTGCAGAGGAAATGTTATTATGGCTTAAATAATAAGCATTGTGTAAAATCTTAAATTACCACAATATAAACACTGCTCAAAGAGTTGCAGGGACAATGCCAAGGTATTCTGTGAGACCGCAGATGAAGTAAAAGTGGCCCAATTTCCTGATAATTTGATGCTCTTGGTTACACGTCACATGTGATGTGAACGAAAAAAAAAGTGTTTTCAAAACAACATATGCGCGCGATTAAGGCACGTGTGTTGATGGGCTTTTTCAGGGAAATTAAGGTTTGGATATGTTTTATATCATCTATAAAGTCTTTGTACACAAAGACTACACAACGAAATACAGGGAAGAGATGTCAGTCAGCTAAATCCACCAGCAACAGCTGTTTCGCATGATTGAAATGACTTGCCTTGCAAAATAAAACAGATTTTTATTTGATACACAACTGATTCTAATTAATTCTGATGTTAAAATATGTTCTCAGAACTCTGTACTGTTTGTTTATGGGCAGGTTATAAAGTCAGTCACGGCATCTTTCAACTGTAAGTGGAGCGCGAGACCGCGGTCATGAAGTTCGCAGTTCCACCACCAAACAGCAGCCCATCACCGCCTCAGATTTCAGCGACACACAAGCACAAGAACTGGCACAATTTCGGGTAAAAATGATAACCGTGAATGGTTTAATACACTTGAATTAAAAATGTCACTTTTAAATGTTGTTTATATAATTAAATTAATTAAATGATTGTTAAACGAGTTTTCAAAGTATGATATATTGTATGTATGTAATAACTATGCTGTATAATTCAACTTGTTTTATAATTTTATCCATGGGTCCTTTTGCTTATTAATAAATGTTCACCTTTTGATTATTACTCTTGATTCTAGTAGTTCGGTGTGTGATTTTTGATATTTTATCCCAGCAATAATAATTCTTAAATAATAGTTGAGCTAAATAAAACAAAGAGTATACAAAAATTTCAATTTTGGGTGAACTATCCCTTTCAGTTTACACATGCGCGGCCCAGCAGTCAAAAACACATTAAGGTTAACAGAGACAAGAGAGACTGGAGGAAGGGTGAAGCACTCTAACAGAACAACAAAAAGCATCCCAGTACACATCGTATTTTTACCTGCTTCGCTTTTTAACTGCGGGCAAATAAACTCAGACTTTTCTTTGGATGGCCCCATGTGGAAAAGGAAAAAGGCATAATCATCTCAGAATAATGCACTGAAGGCCTCGAGCAACGGAGAACAACCACACAGTGAACTTTTTGTTTCTGAGGCGAGTTATTCACGGGTCGAGACAAAGAGGACTTTCGCGGGCATAATCTAGCACACCATCATATCAAAACACATTTTCACACTAGCCTCATTCTGTACTCCTACGGTGCTTATCTTTACATTCAAGGGCTTTCGAGCGACTCGCACATTTTCATGATGCCAATCAGTGAGGCAGCCTCCTATAATGGTACATCTGTGACTGAGATCAGATCAAATACGCTGACACAATGCACGCACTGCTCCGGTGTTCTGGAAAATGGGGCCATACAGTATGGTCCAAACCTCTCAGAGCACTCTATTATACATGACTGCTACATGGTGTGCTTGAAATATGCAACAGCAGCCAAAGTGCTGAGAGAGAGAGGAGGGCTGTAGACTAGGTCAGCAAAGCTCTCCCGCCCTTTGAGGAAACCAGGCCACAGATACCATTCATAACACACTATCATTCATCCTTATACATAATCCATAAAGCACAGATATAAAAAGGAAGCTGTGGTCTTTCCTTACCAGACCCCTCTAAATGGGGTCATATAATACCTTTCACATTATTTAGTTTTTGTTCACTGTACTTCACTTAAAAACAGGTCATGACATCCACTTTCTGATCCTTAGAATCAAATATGTCTTTTTTTTTTTACTTGTGTCTTGAAGACTTCTATGGCTGCATTCACTCAGTGTTAATGTTTTGCCATGATTTTTTTATTTTTTTTATTTATAAATTTAGGAATCACAATTTTAAATAGAAATATTAACAAATGTTACAATTAGACACAATGTGCCAATGTTAACAGTAAAGAAAAAAAAGAATGATCCAACCGCATGTCGGCGCACATGATTAACCATGAAGAACCCTTAAGTAGAGTATATCACTAGGTGCCATTCACACAGAATATGCTTTTGTGTTGACAAAGATGCAGTGTGGGCAGAGGAAAGGGGAAAAATAAGCAAGATGGGAGTTGAACTTCTTTCAACTTGAGTGCCGTGTTTTTAAAACGCAATTTCATGCATGATGCGCTGCAAGAGACACGAGCGCAACAGTCCATGTTTACATGAAAAACAACAACAATGGAAAGCAACACAATCCAATAAAAATCTGAAAAGAACTACTACTGTACGTCTGAAATTTCATGTTTGTATTATAGTGACAGACACCACCCTTAAAACTTAAAACTGAGAAGAGATGATGCTGACCCCTCAGAGGACCCCAGATGATGCCAACCCTGAATCAACAAACAGAACTAACAAATATTGCTACGAGTGTGACTTCATCATATAATAATTGCTGTTAATAATGTTCATCGTCTGGCTCACTACGACTTGTATTAATTTTGCACAAACTGACAGTCACCACTCATAAGCTACTACTAAATAATGAAGAAACTTAATTTTCTATAAAGTTGCTTTGTAACGATTTGTATTGTAAAAAGCACTACACAAATGAAATAGAATTGAATTGAAAAACTTTTTAAAACTATTGGTTCATTAATTGGTATCGGCCAGTGTGGTCCAACCTATTTATCGGTATCGGCAAAATTCACTATCAGTCGACCTCTAGTAAAAACAGCAATATTGTGAAACATTATTAAAATTGAAAATAACATATGTTGAAATTAAATTTTTTTCCTGTGGCAAAGCTGATTGTTCCATTCTTCAGCATCACATAATCCTCCAGAAATGACACTGGTTTGGTGCTCAAGAAACATTTATAATTATTATCGAATTGAACTAAAAACAGTTAAAATATTTGTGGAAATACATTTCTTAGGATTAGAATTGTGAACATTCCATTTCAAAAGAACAGCATTTAAAAAAAATCTCTATAGCTAAACCTTTACTGGCACTTTTGATCAATTAAAAGTGTAATTTCTGTAAAATACATTAATAAATAAAAATCACACTGAACCAGAAATTTTTAATGGTAGTGTAACCCCTTTCAATACCATTTTTTCATACACAAAAGAAATACGACAGGTAACTACAATTAGGATCATTTAGGAAATGAAAAAGTTTGCACTGAGATCAGTCCTTGGGCTCTGGCATTCATTAGATGCATCAGTCTGAAAATATTGTATCAAGCGTCAGTTATTCAATTTTCCATTACATTCCAGCGCTCAGCAGAGAGAGAGCCTGTGTTTGCTGCGCAGCGTGGGCAGACCTCATGTGAAAAGGAAGCACTGAATGACTATTGATTGATCTACAGAGGGCAAATTAGGTCAGCAGCAAGGCACATCCAGCCAAAAGAAACGCAGACCTGTGTGCGCACACACACATATACACACACACACACACACACAGCCTGGAGGGCGGGTCTAGGCCACTCTCCCTCTGTCCCAACCCCCCCAATGCCGGCTGTCACTTGAGTAGAGAGAGGGGTGAGATTGTTAGAGAGAGGGGGTGAGCTGGAGGGATGGAGGGGTCTGACACAGGCTGAACCCCACTGGGTAGATTTAATCTGGAGGGCAAAACACAGACATTGTGGACTGCATTGGCCAATTTCTGGATCAGCCCATGCAGCCTTGACTTGGCCATGACACTGACACTTCCACAGAGCATTATCATACTCGGCTATCATAGAAATCAGAAACAGCTTTAAATGTTCTGAATCTTTTTGTGCAACTTTTACAAAGTCAAACTACAGTTGATGTGTATACTTGCACTTCTACACCACTAGATTCAACAATGTGTTTGTTTGAACTCAAGAATCTTTCCTAAGTAACTTTCAACTTCATTTCGTTTTACTTTTCGTGTCTGGTGTGATCGGGCCTTTAGCGTGTATGCTTTTAAAGCTGAACTTACATGCCTCTCTGTTTGAAATCAGTGAGTTTGACAAAACACAAACTCAATGAACTGTGATACATGCAAATTTGATGCAAAGGGACAGAAGGACAAAAGCAACTTCAACATTAGACCAGACTGACTGTGGGACCATTTCACCCCGAGGAACATACCCCAACCCAGCCCCACAGCCCCCCTTCAAAAACACTTTAAGACCGCTGCTATTTCCCCTTCCCCCCAGTATAAACCCAGACAACACACAGCAGACTTAAACCCAATTTATACTTCTGAATCGAGATACGTGTAGTACGGTGTAGCTTGACGTGCACCTCTCCAAAAATCACTTCTACGTGGACTGCAAGCGCTGTGACTGGTCTGCTAGATCCCCCCTCCCTCTGTATGTACTTGAGTTTTCTGTGTGTGTTTATGTGCACTTTAATATATTTTGATGTTACACCTTCTTATTTAAAATAAAATAAATCAAAGAACAAGTGTCTTATTTATTATACTACATCACACTAACAATGCTGATCTGCCATGGTACAAGTCCTCTTGGAGACTAAAACAATGCCATCTTATCCTGTTCCATTGTTGTCTCCTTTTTGTAGTATTAAATAATGATTTAATGATTTGATATTTATTTGCTGCTGTCACAGCTGGTGCTTCACTTAAAATAAGCAAAACACCAAGAAGAAAATCTATCTATGTAACAGCGAAGCTCTGATTCGGGGGTTCGGACTCTTGATATCTGGCAACCGCACTCATGAGAGTTCAAGTAGTAGAGGAGTGTAGAGCAGTCCGCAATAACATGTTCCCTTTTTTGGATGTATGGTGCATTCTTTTGAGAAAGTATGCTTGAATTTGAAATATTCGATATTCACGATATTTTCAAATTTTACATTGTCGTCAAAACTATTTCGATATTATCACTAATATTCTATATATCTCAAAGTCCTACTTTGCAGTGCAGTGATCAGCAAATTGTATATATATATAACTTTCTTGTCCTTTATTTCATAATGTGAGTGTAGGTAACATCACGTTTAACGTGTATTATTCTTAAGCCTTTGGTTTTCCTTGCTCTGCTAAAGTCATTAAGGCCTCCCTTAAGTAAACAGAGCCCTGCAGGGGTCTCGTGTGCAGGTGGCTGGATGTGGTTACGGGGCCCGTTCTCAGTAGGGGAGAAGGACTAAAGCAGAAACACTTACAACCATCCTATGGTTGCAGCATGGGCCAAAAATGAACGCTCTAGTTGGTCACTTACTTAGCACTCACAAAATACTGCATAGTTTAAATCACCATATAAAAGACATTAAAATTAGCTAATCATATCACACAGATACAGAAGGCTTACTGAAAAAAAAAAGATCAGTGACTGCCATGCATCTTATAACAAATTAATAAGTGGAAAATAATAAGTATAGGAAAGGGAAGCCAACAGTTCTTTCCTTTGTTATTAACTACAGAACATCTTTCTGTCTTTGTGACTGCGGTGTTTCAGTGAGACTGGCCAGTATATGATGATGCTGCAAGCGAGACAATGTACCTGCTCAGTGAAAAACTATCAGAAAGTATGTAGAGATTTATTTTAAAAAGGTGCAATATATTCAAGTCGGCATTAAATGAAAATTCATCCTATCATGTTTTCTAAATGCAAGTTATTGTGTTCTTATTGTGAACAATTTATGCACATCTGTGTGCATATGTTTAACTCATCATGCTATTTATCTTACTGGACTTATCTAATTATTTAGTTCGCTTAAACCAAGCCCCTTTCTTGCAATTGACTGCAAGTTCATGTTCAGCTCTGCCTCCGTCCAATCAACAACCAATTGACTGATCCAAGATCTCTCAAAAAAAAAGAAAAAAAATTATATATATATAAAATTGAAATCAAAACTGAGTAAAGGTCATTTGATACATCAAATAATGATGTCCTGAACCTCTCTCTCCAGCAGTTTATGAGCACGGTCCATACTATTATTCTTTATCATTTTTTTTTTGACAGGTAGATTGATTTTCTGCAAATATGCTTTTGGTTTCAACTACGGTCCTGTCAGACTAGGCTCTGGCCACTGACAACCAACACCTCTGCAAAATATGTGCAACAAGCAGTTCTTCAAAGATAACTTCAAGAACTGAGAAGTTAGACTAGCTTGTTCAAAACTTATTATAAGAATGTGGTTTGGCATTGATAAACTTAGCATCACTTATGATGTAGCTCGACCACAGACAGCTGCTATGTCCGCTATTTTTCACATCATCCCATCCCATCTTTTCATAGAAAACAGAGTGTGAAGATAGTGTGAAGACAACTGTGAAGAAAGACCCAACAAAATATACTTTTCACATTGTCAAGAGTAGAACTGTATTTCAGGCTCTTTGTTGGGCATAGTAATTCGAGATGTAGAATTAAACTAGCTTTGCAAGCTTAAACCCAAAGTATACTTCAGTTTTTACACGTACATTAGGGTATGCCTTCACACATACTGTATGCACACAGACAGATTTTTCTAACCATGCATAATCTGTACACTAAGCTTGCATATGCACCTACAATATTAATGCAATAATTAGTTTGTGCACAAGGTGAAAACACTGGCCAAAGCCATTGTTTCAAAAAAAGAAATGGAGACAGGAAAACAAACTACCACAGACAGCAAAACCAATAGACCTGCATTGACAAGCGCTTGTGTGAGAGGAATAAAAGATGCATGCAACTCCAGTTTTTAACAAGCACAACCATTTATTTTAACATACAACTTCTGTAAGAAAAAAGCACAGAGACTGGACAATGTGTAGACTGTGAATTGGAGCAAACGTAGGCAAACACTTAGCATTCCTGTCAACTGAATTATACTTTAGCCTTTAGTAGTAGTATACAGGAGGACATATATAACTGAACAAGTATGTACAGCTTTTCCCCAAAATATAATATAACATTAGCAAAATGTACAATATTTAGATTTACTTAAATGATTAAATAGGGGTGCTCAGATTGATTAGCTACTGATCGCTATCGGCCAATAATTACTTTGGGAAGTATAATCGGCTCTCTACGAAGGTCGATCTCATAAACCGATCTCAAGCTGATGACACACCTGCTGTAGGAGGTTTGGCATGACATGCAGCGCCACCGTCTCAAACTCTGTCCGGCGCGGGTAAAAATAATTTTAATGTTGAAGGTGAGGTACAATTTATAAAGGGTGCCCCCCACTAAGGATTTTTCTAGTCGACCAGCAGTTGTTCATTTGAAGCATTAGTTACCTAATAAGTGCTCAAGCACCAGCATAAGGCTCGCCACAGCGATTATGAATGTGTCAGGGAAAAAACAGTAAGGAGGCTGCATTAACATATTAATAATTCACTGATAAACCAGGGCTTTATTGTTTTCAGTTTAAGAGATGAAGTCAGCGACACTGCCTCATCATCTCGGCTGTAGTGATGTGCATGCATGTTTCATACGGATTCCATAATCTGAGAAAATTAATTGGTTTATTTGAAAGTAGACATTTCACTCTCTAAAGATATATTTTTCACGTCTGTAAGTCAAAGATATACACAGTTTTGCGCTCAAGTTCACAGAGAGATGATAGAAAGCGCATCCTGTTTGCTCGATCTTTCCCTCTCAAAATAAGCAAATGGCTTCAAATCACCACATTGCGTCTGCTCTTTAAGCAGGCTGCACAGTTCACAAAAGAATTGTCACTTGCACAATTGAGGCAGTGTCGGATCATCACTAATGTTTGCAATTTGCATTTCTTTTTAAGTCTTGCCAGTGTTTAAACCATTCAGCACTCACGCGCTCATGCACACTCAAAGCACACACACTAGGGATGTAATGATTCACTCAACTCAAGAACTGATTCACGATTTTAATTTTATAAAAGTCGTTTTCAGACATTATAAAGCAAATTAAAAGGTGTAGTTTTATTAGGCTATTGCTGCACGTTTCTTTGTGAAACTGAAATAACAAAACTAAATTGAAATTGAAAAACAAACCCAAAATCAAACAAAGTTACACAAATAAAAGAAATCTCTTAGAAAAACTTTCTAAGCTTTGTCTGTGCTCTTTTCATTTAAAATTAGAGGCAACAACTGGATTTTAATCATGATCCAAACAAAGACGCAGCATACATGCAGCATGAGTAGTTTTTAATCTAAATTAGACTGTACAATTTAGACAATTTGAGGCAAAAACAGATTGGCCTGACTTATCTTAATGAAAGAGCCGAAGAATAGTCACAGATTTGAATCGATTTTGACAAGCTCACGGTTAATGGTCATATCCCTAGTGCACCTCACATACAGCTCACAAAATCAGGCTTGTGCTATGTATAAGCCATTGTGCAACAATTGCCCCATTGTAAAAACAAAACTGCATTTTCAAACATTTAGGTGAGATAATTATATTGTTATTATTTGTTTGAAAAATAAAAAAAATTATTAAAAAAATGCCCCCCTCCACCCATCAAATAAAAAAGTCCCCCACACAAAAGTTCCCCCCATTTTCAAAAATGAATGTCTGTAAAAATCCTGACTGAAGCATCACTATAAATAATCCATATTCCAGATCGAAGCACCCTTATCAGTGCTCCAGACTTACATTTGAGAGCAGTGTCACCAGCGCCACTCAGTTCTACAGACGGTGGTGCAAGGAGCACATTTGGTAGCGCTGGGGGTGATGTGTGAAGGTATTCAAAATAAAGATCACTTGATCATAAAATTATTATTGTTATTATTGTTGTAAAATTATTATACTTTTTATATACAGAAAATGTATATATTCCACTCTTAACAAATGTAAAAATTATTCTTCAAGCATACGGAACTGACCATCTTTAGTGATTCTGTGTGATTTAGTAGCAAATCGAAGAAAAGTTTGTGAATTTTCTTACTTCATACACACAAAAAATGTGTACAATTCTGACAAAATCAGATTTCTTGATGATTTGATATTTTATCATAGTGAATTTATAATTAAAAAATATAGAAAAATATAGAAATATAGAAAATATCGAAAAAGTAGAAATTAATGACTAATACGCCAATAAAAATGAAATTTGAATTTCTCTTTCAAAAGGTTGTACAAACCTTGAAATGAATGATGTAATGCATTTGACTACTTCTACCACAACAGCATGGTTAACAGTTAATGTTACCGATTCTGGTTTCCTGACGTATGTCAGCACTGTTTGTAACAGAGATTTCTGTTTAGAATTTGAATGATTCTCACTAGTTCTCGCAGGACTGTTGCATCTTTGCAGTAACAGTGTCACGAAATCAACTTTGGCTCCCAAATGAAGCTGTTGTGAGCTCAAACAAGTTTGTTTGCATCGCGGTCCGAGCTGAAACATAGTGCCATTTAGTTTCGCTTTCGTCTGCCATTCGATGTTTCTTAAATGTAACAGAAATTGCAGACTTTATGAGTTAAACAACACGGTGGTCACACCAGTGCAACTGCTCACAAAATTAGCCACACCGGCAGAAAAAATGGTTGCAATATGTGACCATTTGGTCACAGTCTGGAGCCCTGCTTATGATTACATATTAAAACAATCAGATTACAATAACAATCAATTGATAGATATGAACGTCCACTGTACAGCAGTCCAAGCCTACAGAGCACCTTCAGATAAAACACCTCATTCTTAAAATTAAAGACTACAGCGATTAACTTGGATCTGTGTCAGTGTACATTCATGGAAGACTTTCTATCAAGTTTCTCCAAACTCTCAGACAAACTTCAAAACATCGTGCACAAAGTCTACACTGGCACACTTCTAAACACACACACAGTTCACGACTGAAGGACGGTTATTTTCTCACGGTGGTCAGAAGCAGTCTGAGGGTCAGCAGTAGGGTTAGTGATGACAGACTAACACAAAGCAGTCTTGTTGTCTGCAGTACAGAGTGTCTATTATTCCAGCAGATATGGAGGCGGCACAGAGCTTTTCTAAACCTTCAACCCCAGCAGAAGCCGCAAACCCAGAAGCGGCCCACGCCCTCCCCTGGGCAGACAGAGCATTCCTGAGGGCTGACTAACCCCACCTTAAACAACACACACACACACACACGCTCAAATACCTGCTCTCGGTTCACAGACTTGCTTAGACACAACAACAGAGTGTGTACTGTACACAAATAGTATGAGTGCACTCACTTCCAAAACAAAGACACGCACAAACACAAACTGTAGTGTACACAAACTCACATACGACAAACTACGTCACTAATCTTCAGCACAACTGCAGTCAGACTTGGCACACTCTGCTTTCTCCATCACAGCCATCACAACACCCTCAGGGAATCCACAAACACCTATAGATACGCCATCAGTTAAACAGGACACAAATGTGAACACAACCTTCATCTACACAGGAATAATTACAGTTTACACTAAAATAGGTAACTAACTACATTCAGTGGGTCTAAGTTGATCAGTTGTCAAAAAACTAGTGCTTGACGATTTGACAAAAAAATCTGCATCGAGGATGTTGTTTTTTTGTATTCTGGCAGCTTGACGTTTTACCATGTTTTTTCCCTGTGCCTTTATATTAATCAGAATGCGTGAAACAGTTGCAGAACCACTGCATTTTAATCACGATGCAAACAAACATGTTATGTATAGGCTAGCATGATCAGTTTTGATGAAAATTAGATTGTATAAATTCAACATTTAAAGCAAAAACAGAATGGTCTGACCTTAGCTTTCTCATTCATTCTACATGTAAAACATATCTGAACAAAACAAAAACAGCAGACGGGCTGCATGAGAAGCAGATTCACTCTCTGACAGCAGGAGGCGCTTATGGAACAGCAGCAATATAGCGTTTCCTTGGTTACTGCTGTAAACAAAGCAGCGCTGCGCTTTTAAACGCTACATGCATTATACAGATTGAAGATGAAAAGAAAATAGCATCTAAACTTTTCTGAAGACAGATACATTTATATAAACCCCCAATTCATTATTTAGAATTTTCTTCCTACATTTCGAGCATCGTGAACAGTGAGCTTGACCTGCCTGCTACGGTATTTTCTTCTCTTTGTGTCCGTCTTTCAGCATCTCTGGCCTCTGTTAATGGTCATTTACAGACTAATTCTAATAATAACGTAATATTTCCACACAAATGGCCATTGGGAAAATTATTGCAGTGCAGTTTGTGTGCAAGCACGGAAAAGAAGATTGTGTGAAATAAAAATAAAATATGTCCGAAAGATCGGTGCATCTGCACTCCTCTGTATAAATTTAATATTGATTAATCATGGTCAAAGCTACAAAGTGACTTGCAAGGACGGGTATTTTGACATACTTTTGTATGTATTTGCCCGTTCAGGCGGCTCGTGCGTGTCAGACACACTGCTGTTCACACAGAGCACAGTGCATGAGTACTAAAAGGAGATGTCTTTCATGACCAAATGCTTTTTAATCGTTTAAATTTAAAAATAAAATTAACAAGCAACTTATAAAATGTTGTGACGATGCTGCAGAGGTCCGATCGGGCAAGTGACAAATCCATCTACTGTCCCGAGCATCTTTTATGCTGATCCCGGGCCATTGGGCAGTCTTTATCAAGCCCTGTCAGTAGTGTAATTTTTTTGGTACATTTATAATGTTTTATATTTTTAGCAGCTGTGCTAGACTGCAATGGTCAGACTGGCTGACTGTTAGTTGACTATCAACCATCCATTAGGGAGCGGAATACTTTCTCTAGTCCAATTTTACATTATAGCAGCTGTGCTTTAACTCACTGTGCTTTAGTTAATTGCATGGTAAGAACTTTCATGCAAGTTTCGCATTTTACATCCATTTATATTTATGTAAATGCCTTCTATCCAAAGTGACTTACACTGCATTTTAAGGTATACAATTCATCAGTTCACACATTCCCTGGAAGCTGAAATCATGACCTTGGCATTGCAATCATCATGTTTTATTGTTTGAGCTGCAGAAATGCTATTAAGCACTGCCGCTACAGCCATACACATTCAGACAGACGTCTTTGGCTGTTGCTTTGTCTCAGACTGTTCTGTGTCTCAGAGCAGCACCACAAGTTGCATTTTTTTTTTTTTTTATAAATTTTGTGTCTGGTCTCCTGCACACCATTAAATTTAGTTGCACTCAGTGCATTCAGGATCAGGGGAAACTAAAACCAGACTATTAGGCCTCAGGGTTAGTCATTCACTCAACCCACAAACTTAATCAATACTAAAATATGCAGTTTTACATACCCCCCTAACATGAATCATCACTAATACGCCTAACCGCAGATTGCTGCAGGAAAGTCCCGGTAATAAGAGTGCAGCAAGTTGCTTTAGATAAAAATGTTAAAAGACTATGACAGGTCTGAGGCCAAGGGTGCTCACATAGTGTCTTTACTGTTTGTTTCAGTCATCACTTCAAAGGGCTGTGAAATTTTGTCACACTGTCTTTCACTCTCTTTTCATCAGCTGCCACACAATAACTCTGAATCATCAGACAGATTCACTTCCCTCAAAAGAGCGGCGCTTTGAAGGCATCACCCTGGCCGAAACAAAACAACCCTCGGCACATCAATTACAAGCCAATGACATCCAATCTCCATGTTTTATCAAAGCGCTTTTGAATCTCTGTATACTGTATAGAGTTTCAGCATGTCAGACTTAAAGTCAGACATCTCTTCAAGGCTCAGACTCTTTCAAATGCCAACAATAAACTCTATCGCTGCAGCAGAACACATATTATTTCTTCGCTGATAGGGGACTTGTTTGAGAATTTGGCTGAATGCGCCTACACAATGAACCACAGGTTTTATTCACAGCTCAAGATGCTTTTGAAGTCATTGTGCGTAGAGTGCAAAAGCAAACAGAGTCTGTAGGGTTGAAAAATAGTAGGCATCCCAGAACACAGACACACTGTGGAGCAGACATCCTCTCAGGAAGTCTATGTGGACTCTCCGATTAGGCTCCGACAGGTGTACGGCAGGCGAAGGGAAGTGTGACCGTGGTATAATTATGTTTTTCCCATCCTGCCTTGGACGATTTCAATCTGTCTTCCATCTGCTCTTTCCAATGCTTCTTTCGAACTCGGTGTCCTCTTCAACTCATTTATCTCTTCATTGCTCTTTCTCTGGATCTCCAGCAGGCTGGGACAGGATTCCAGCGTGTGCTGCATGTGAGGGCAGGACAGGATTGTGTGGCCTGAAGCAAGTCGAGTGTGTCTGAGGAATCTGGATCCTCCAGGAGGGTGAGGCAGAATGCTGTATCACAAATGTGAAGGCTATACCATCTACAGATCTGTCCAAGAATAGAGTTTCGGATTGAACTAGGGCTGGGCGGAATATCAAATTGGTACGATATATCGATATTTTCTTTATAAGCGATTCGATATGAGCCAATAACATTTATGTCGATATACAGTAGTTTGATAGGAGTGCATCTGAAAATATAGCGGAGGACACAGACTGAGCTGCTGCAGAGAAGGTGCAAAACATGTGACAAGCTTCAATTTAAGTCTTCAAAAACCGGTAAGACATAGTTTATGGTTTCGTTTCACATCTTAGTTTAAATGGTTCTGCTATATATATTAAATACAGATTTACAACAACGAAAATACAGAGATATATACCATATATAGCAAATCGGCCAAAAACTAGGTCTTCATTTGTTATGGTTTCTGTCACCACCGAGCTCTACCAGAGAAGCACCAGTGGGTCACACCACAAAGCCACAGGCTCAAACTCCCTTTTCCTCCGGGGTGACTCAGCCTGATCTCTGGCTGAGAGCCCTGCTTTCACAGAGCTATCTGTTGTTTGGAAACAACAACCAACACAACAGTGCTGCAGGCTTGGACCACAGCTGCACGGCCCTGTAACACCACACGATCATGGAAACTTCAAATTTGGAAAAGAAATCTCAAAGGGACTCTATTTTTATGTCTATAAATGTACAAATTGACTGTAAGGTTACATAGCTCTTTCTTGTGTCTTCTAGTTTTTTTGTTGTTGTTGTTGTCATTTTTATTACATTCCTTTAGCCAACCCTGTTAAGCAAATAATATAGTACATTTAGTCAAGCAACCCAAATGTGTCACGAGTCAAGACAATGACAATACAGCTTATGAATAAACTGTGATGAGGTTAACCAGCACAGTAATTCTGTAGCATCTGGTTCCATTTCAGACAGCTACCTGTGATTATTACAAGCCTGCCACAGTCATATCACCCTACAGCCCAAGACTGGATACCCACTGAAGCTAAGCAGGGTTGAGCCTGGTCAGTACCTGGATGGGAGACCTCCTGGGAAAACTAGGTTTCTGCTGGAAGAGGTGTTAGTGAGGCCAGCAGGGGATGCTCACAGTGTGGTCTGTGTGGGTCAAAACGCCCCACTATACTGACAGAGAAAATATACTGACAAAAAAAAAAGCAACGTCCTTTAGATGAGACGTTAAACCGAGGTCCTGACTCTCTGTGCTCATTAAAAATCCAATTGCACTTCTTGTAAAGAATTGGTGTGTAACCCCGGGGTTCTGGCCAATTTGCAACCACTGGCCCTTGTCAATCATGGCCTCCCAATGATCCCCATCCACTTGACTGGCTCAATGACTCTCTCTGCTCTCCACCTGTAGCTGATGTGTGCGGAGCGCACTGGCACCATTGTCCGGTGGATGCTGCACGCTGGTGGTGGTTGAGGAAAGACCCCCACATGATGGTAAAGGGCTTTGAGTGTACAGCCAGCCATACACAATAAAGCGGTATACAAAATGCATCATTCATTCATTATAAGGCTGGAGACTGCGGAAAAGTGAGATTTTGTGGCCTTTACCTTTACAGTATATAAAATAAGATCTATCTTTATTGTCTATAAACTATAAAGAAAATAGTGAATTTGCTGAATTGTGATCTAAACTAATATGAGGTTTTCAATGGCAATACAATCAGAGGTTGCTTTACAAATAGGCTAATCATTATTCATCATTTTGACTAACTCCATGCTCTAGTTATTTGTTTTCCATTAGTGAAATCTAGCATTACTTAATGTGACTATATCATAAAACGCTTTTCTGTCAAGAGCTATTTTAGTTTTTTCAACCACTCTTACCTTTTTATTCTAATCTTGTGAAAAAGACAACAGACACAGCATTCTGGTGATACATCGCCATCACGTAACATGGATTTAATGTAGTAACACTAACTGCACCATCGCCATGATATTTTGGCAGAAATGTAGGATATTCACATTTAATTTTATTAAAAGGAGTAATGGTATATACTTATTATATGTGTTTGTGATTAAGCTATAGCTTGTGTGCATTTATACTGAATGTTTTAGACTACTGTTTTTTATACAAATAAGCTAACTAAAAATCAGTTATATTTTTACCATGGCATTGAGGTGCTACAGTTTATGTGTGGTTTTAACTGTATTTTTAAGGATTTAAATGGGAGACCAATGCTTAATTAAAATAAATAATTAATTAAAAAATGTTTTAAAAGTTTGCGGTTGGATTTTTTTTTAATGTTTTAAAATAAATGTTTTATACTTTAATGTATTATAATATGTTATTTAATCCTGTGATGGCAAAGCTGAATTTTCAGCAGCCATTACTCCAGTCTTCAGCATCACATGATCATTCAGAAATCATTCAAAAATGCTAATTACGTGCTCAAGAAACAACTTACTATTATCAATGCTGAAAACAGTTGCTTAATATTTTGGAGCAAACAGTGTTATTATTATTATTTTTTCTGAACACTTTAAAGAATAGAAAGGTCAAAATAACAGCATTTATTTAAAATATATATTTTTGCAATATTATAAATGTCACTTTTGCTCAATTTATTGTAATTTTTTAATTTCTATCTACTATTCAAACCCTATGCTGGGAAAGTCAGTCTATAAGTATATATTTATTTATTTATTTATTTATTTACAACAAAACTTCAGTGACCTCTAAAAAGGAGCTCTCAGTTCGCACAATGTTTGTATACATCAGCAGAACAGGATTTCAGAACCCGTGTCTGTGCCAGGTTCCTCTGAACTGAAGTGCAGATGTACTGAAGATCTGCTGAGTCTAGGCAACCCTCGAGTGGCTCATAAGGGCCAAGACCTGTGAGCAGTTGGACAGCATCGGACTCTGACATAACAAGATTAACCAGTCACTGCAAAACAGAGAGGGAAAAAAACAGCCAAGGACAACAACCTCCATCCCATATCCACCGATGAAACACACACACGCTTGAGAAGAACAACAGACCTGGACGTCCTGCGCCAAACATGCCACTACATCCAAAACATAAGCACAGAGTTCAAAACACACCGGATAGCCCAGATACAGCGGCTTAAATTCGGGTTATATAACCTCCTCACAACCCAAACGACAACCCCAGGCACGGGAAATGTGGCTTTATAAAAGCACAGAGGAGTATGAAGTTACAGTAAATCAACAGGAGTGTCGGAATTTGATCATATAAACAGATACGAGCTACAGCACTTCAATAGTATGGAGATGTTGTTTATGATTATGTAGGAAACACAAGAGTTGATTACTAAACAGAAAAGGCTTTTCTGCTTTCTTCAACTTTACGGTGTCCTTCCGATGTGTGTGTGTGTGTGTTTTTTTTTAAGATAATCGCTCAGCTAAAATCCCGACAGTAAAACAGCCCTTTCCCACAACCCGATGTTTCCTTCAGTGAAGTCGAGGATGTTTTTACCGCACTCACCGTGGTATGGTGATACACTTGGTGTTGATATTCTGAGTTGTGATGGCTTTCTCGAGCTCGTCCAGCTGTCCCGTCTTCTTCAGCTTCTTCACCAGACTCTTGACGGCTTTCTCGCACCATTTCTCCTCCTGTCCGTTCTGCTCTCCCTTCTTCCAGCCCAGCAACCTCTTCACGATCGGCGGAGTGAACGGTAAGATTGACATGATTTTGAATTCAGTTCAACGTTGCTCTATAGCGCAGTGTCGCACGTAACTCGGAGAGAAACTCGGGATACTTTTTTTTATCTTCAATGTAATCCGAAGGCGGTATATAAAAACAAACTGCTTAGCGGTCGACAGTAAAACTGACAAAAGTGAGAGGCACTTGAGACGTGACCGAGACACGGTCTCAAGTTCGGCGCTCAGCAGCAGCACAGCTCCGTCTCTCTCATGATCATGATCATCCAGCATAGTGCGCGTCACACACCACTGCCAGGACATTCATATCACTCCGCGCGGGGAAATAGTTCCTCCATCCCGTCTGGATAAATTGTACAGCCATAGTGCGAACTACGGGGGAGCTAGGGGGAGCTCGGCTCCCCTTAATAAGACATGGGCTCCCCTGAAAACGAGAAATCTGAAATTTTGGGGGGTCTCAAAAAATACTGACAATGTGAATATTTTTAAGTGCAATTTCAGTTTTGTAATGTGATTATGATGGCAAAAATATTATTCATTCATGCATGACGGCGATTAAAACCTAATTAACTTCAATAAAGATTACAGAAGGTGTGGGGGCGCTGCGCTGCAAATTCCACATGTTAGTATGTCATAGATTCGTAGAAAAAATAAACGTTGGAGGCCATTTATCGTGCGCAAAGTCCTTCCATTATGCAGTTATAGCATCATAGCTAGGGCAAAAAGAAAACAAGGTAGTTCAATTAATTTTGGTTTTATTAAGAAATTGTGTAGTGATGACGCACGACTGATTCACCTGCTGCAAGCACTGGTAAACCTCAAGCCAAGCCCACTGTGAAAACGCATGAAGCTGAAGAAAAGTAATCTCTGGGATCCTAACCCCTCTTGCTTTCTTGCTTCGAGTCCTCTCTCGCGTTAAACTGGAACAGCCAGCAGTGGAGAGAATGGAAGAGCCAATATACATGGCTGTGTGTTGAGGATGGAAGCTTGGGGTGTATCACTTTGTAACGCGTTGTGTCAGGAGGGGGAAAAAATATGGGTAGCTCACAAAGTTATTAGGCCAGACAAAACTCACCGTCCCATGTTCCACCGTCCACAGCGTAACCAAAACAAAACAAACAAGATTAAAACAAAATGATTTCCAAACAGAGATGACCCGCATACATGGGCGATTCGAGTCGCGCTTGTATACATTATCATACAGAGTGCATGCCGTTTTACAGGGAGCGCGCAGCTCTTAAAGGGGCCACATTTTTTTCCACTCGTTACAACTTGTAAGGACGCAAAAAACCTTCTTCTGTCTGAAAAGGTACCTGGCACGCACTTGTCTGAGGAGTGGATTAATGATTAATGCTCAGAACCAGTCGCGAAAAATTATATATAAATACAGGGACAGCATTGCACACAAGATGGCCATTGAAGTGGCATTGACTAAGCAAAAGGCGATTCTGCCAAATAAAGTAATTGAGGTGAATTCTAAATTAATGGAGGAGACCGCAACATCATTCAAGGCTGTCTTCCTGACCTATCAATTTGTGTCGATAAAGTATAATAGTGCATATTGTAGCTGTTATGTATCTTTGTAAGTCATTATAAGTCCTTTTTTGAAAGCACTCGTGTCGATAATGTATAATAGTGCATACACTTGTAGCTGTTGTAAGTCCTTATTTGAGGCATGCGCCTGTGCACGACCTCTACCCCCCCCCCCCCCCCCCAAAAAAAAAGTGGGCTCCCCCTAAGGACACGGTATAGTTCGAACACTGTGTACAGCAGTTTCTGCGAGAGAATAAAAAAACAGTGCCGTAGTACCCAATTTGTCTTTAATAAAGCATATGTTTTTTTGTGCAGTCACAACTAAAAAAAGTGAAGTTTACTCAAGTTTAATGTCATCCGCTTTGCTGTGTCTGTGCAGCGGCTCTCTGTGACGTTTTACAGTTTTTAAAACTGTTATTTCTCATTCAAAGGTTTTACCCCTAAAAAAAACGAGTAGTGCTTTTGAATATATATTTAAAATCGTGTAAAATCACACAAAACGAAGGCTTAGGTCATATATCAGTATCTTAATAAATCACATTTTATGGTGATGTGTCCATTCTTGAGGGCAACATGTTGACATCACATTGCCAAACTCACTTGTGTACACAAAAACTTATGTATAGAATGTCAAAAATTCAGTAGCAATGTCATTAATTTGAAACAAGGACTGCATTGAACCTCCTGAACGGTTTTTATTGCTTCCTCCTGTGCCATTGTAAATGCTCATAAAACCTGCCCAGTAACCACTATTAGACAGTGACAGACAGGAAGCGAGTTATACAAAACCTTGCTTATCATTCACAGACTCGGTAAAAGCAATTGCACAAAAACAAGAAAAGAGCGACATTTGAGGTGGCATCCCACCGAACTGAGTATATAGGGTTTAATTAATCTGATACTGGGCATGGGCTTCTTTTTTTAGTGAGGGAGTGGAGATGAAAGACACTATGCTGAGCCTCAGTGGCCTAGCCTCAGTATAAAGACAACGACATGCAATGTCCCTGTATGTAGCACACACACATTGTGCCAGACACATTGAAAACACAATAAACAAGCCTCAACAAAGAGCTATTTTTCAGAATAAAAGATTGGGGACATTTTACTGCACTTTATTGTGTTAACAGTTAACAGCTAAACATAGATGAGCTAAGATTTACATCAGGTATTATAATATTTCCTTCTCTTTTTAGTTCTTGTAGTGTGATTTGTGGTGACATCTTATGATGAACATAATTATATGTTTTGATTTTGTTTGTGTCTGTCTGTCATATATTGTAATTACCGATCATCATCTTTAGGAACACACACACACACTCACAAACACAGACAAGAACATATGCCAGTGGGAGTTTAGGTCAGACGTGTCAGGAGAAGTGTGTGCAGCCAAGGGCCAGCTGTTACATGCAAAGTGAAAACACAAGGGCCTGCACTATAGTCAGATATGATTTATCCTTATCAGATTGAGCCCAAGATTTCTGTCCCTTTACACAAGACATATTACGCAAGTAGGAAGCAATAAGTAAGAAGTGAGCAGGTTTCTGTCATTTTCAAAATTTTCTCAAATGTATTGATAACACATCAAGACAATTTTCATGATTTTTTAAACAGCTTCAGTCTGGAGAGTTTTACAGTGCTGGTCAATAGATTTTGGCCATGCAGACTTATTTAAACTGGTGTATGGCAACCCTTGGTGCATTCTTAAAACCATTCACTAACTGTGCTAAAAATACCCAGAACCTCAACTCGGTGTGGCATTGATTTGTCTTTTATCTATTTTAAAGAACATCTGATGTATATTTTTATAGCATTTCCTTTCTTTTTGTCTTCCAAAACTGATGTATAAACTGACAATCTTTCTGTGCACACTGTGACACCTTTGGAATCTAGAAGATCATGTGCTGGAAAACTGCATTGTTGCTCATTCAGTGTAGTTTCTGCATCTTATATACTTAAACGCACTACAATGTTGGCTAAATTTGACAAATGTGAATCTAAAAATACATACTTTCATCAAAAGTTTGGGTCAGTAATTTCATTATTTGTTTTTTATATTTCAGAATATTACTGTTGGTACTGTATTTTGATCTAATAAATACAGCCTTGGTGAATATAAGAGACTTTGAAAAACAGTAAAAAAAAACTTTCTGACTCCAAACTATTGAACGTTATAGACAAATATCATAAATCTTAATTTAGTTAGCAAAGTAAACCTGTGTTTATGTGCATGTGTGTGTGTGTGTTTGTGTATGTGCATGTTGATGTTCATCATGTATCCCACATGACAGCGTGTGGCAGGATGGAGGATGCGAGTGTTAAAATGTGCCTCTTCCTGCAGTGGCCAGCACGAGCTCAGCACCTGTTTATTCCCTCAGGGGCTTCGGTTCCCAGACAGCTGGTTTAGGGGTGTGTGGGGGTTTGTAGTTTGTGGGAGTAGGGGGCAGATGGGATCTAGAAGAGTGAAGAGGGGGGATTTGGGGCTTTATGTGTGTGTGTGTGTGTGTGTGTGTGTGTGTCTGTGTGTGCATGCATTCGTCTGAAGAATTGCCTCACACAAAGGGCAAGGCTGCATGAATGAGTAATGGCCCTATACAATCTGATGGCTGATGAGGGTATTGTGCATATTTGGACTCAAGAGACCCTGGGGAGCTGCAAGATGGTAAAGAGATTCAGAGGGGGGCGAACTATGTCCCAGTGGAGGACATGTGTTAGAGTGATAAGATGAAACTTAGGTCTAATCAACAATGTTTAAAACAATACTGTTTGTGTTTGTGTGTGTGTGTGTGTGTGTGTGTGTGTGTGTGTGTGTGTGTGTGTGTGTGTGTGTGTGTGTGTGTGTGTGTGTGAGCTTGTTTATGTGGTTAACGAGGACACAAATTTGTATAATGACATAGGTATGACACAGGTATTACAATGAGGAGGTGGTTTATGAGGACATGTTTAGTGTCCCCGTAATTCAAAACGCTTATAAATCATACAGAATTAGTTATTTTGAAAATCCAAAAATGCACAAAGTTTCCTGTGAGGGTTAGGTTTAGGTGTAGGGTTGGGTTAGGGCCATAGAAAATACAGTTTGTACAGAATAAAACCCATTACGCCTATGGAGAGTCCCCATAAACCACATATACCAAAATGTGTGTGTGTGTGTGTGTGTGTGTGTGTGTGTGTGTGTGTGTGTTTACGACAGTACCTGAGAGGTTTGCAACTCCACAGGGTGTGATTAAGGCAGGTTTTATGGCAGACATAAGTAGGGTGTTACGTTGAGAGCCATCACACCATGACAGCATGAAGATTCCAGGCAGTAGAGCGCACAACAACCCAAGTTTTTGCTATTTTAAATCCATCAATCTGTCCACAGACTCACACAGATCCAAAACACAACAACAGGCATACGCCTACACACACACACACACACACACACACATACACACACACACACACACACACACACACACACACACACACACACACACACACACACACACACACACACACACACACACACACACTCCTCCATAAACCCTTTAACTTTGGAGAAAAGCCACTCCTCAGTCACTGTCACATAGTCACATAGACTCATATTCTGAAGTTTCATATTGGTGCACAAAGAATGAAGGTCATACCTCTACAAACTCAGACTCATCGTGCTACATTCATTTTGATCTGAAAATTAAAGTGATGTTGTTATGCTTGATTTTTTTTAATTTCTCCAAAGCACAAAACAGCTAAAGTCATAAAGACCCAAACTATATATAATTATGGTACCTGTGTGTGTGCACGAAAAAACTAAAATCCAACTGTATATCAACACTTCTTGCATCCATTAAAATACAGCACTTCCATCCCTTTTCATGTTAATAATTAGTAAATTAAAATTAAATTAAATTAAAATTCTTAAGCATTCAGTGTGACAAAAATTCACTGTTGGAATAAAAAGATAAACAAGAAAACCCAAACATATGATTGGCTGAGTTATTTTGCATGCTGTAGTCACTCTGATTGTCTGAAAAATACACTGATAAGCTCTGAGGGCTGTGATAAATCTGGTCACCACTGAGTCAACACCAGCCCACACTCCGGTGTCACGTAATATGACGCTCTAGATTTGTATTATTGAAGGAGTGTGCTGCGTTGCAAAACCACCAGTGACTCACCATGTGTATGTTTCAGTTTTATTTATCTGAATGAGTAACAGGGACTAAAAGAGTGCAGACCCAGCATGGAGGGCATATATTTTGTGGTTGATATGGGTCCAGAGATCTCCACACCCATGTGAGGATTACCATGATTCACGTGCTGATGCGTGCACAAGGCTGGAGATCTGACTCCTCTATTGTGCTGAGTGTGATGCATACTGGTCTTAGCACCCAATGAGTCAAAGCGAATAGCCAACTGTGTGTTGGAAATACAGAGGGTGGAATGACATGGATCAGCAAGTGCTGACTAAGATCCAACAGAGACCATAAATGGTGTTGAAGGTAACCTAATTCATATAGATAACCCAGTTTTATCTTGGGGGATGCAACCAGACAAATAAAGGTCTTTTTTTTTTAGCTTGCCCCTAACTATTTTAACAACAACTCAGCAGGTTTAAAAAAATCTATACTTAATTGCCCAAACTGCATTCAGCAGGGCCAGCTGTTATTTGAGGATTCACTAGCAGACCAGCGGCACCTGGGTGGCCAAGATGTTATGAATACTAGTAACAATATGTTTTGGAATGCATCTGATTTCTTGGACCACCAACCTCATGTGGCGCATATATATAGTGTATATCAGCCATTAATACGTTTATTTATTTTAGATTGGCCTATTAGAGTAAATCTGAGTGATGGACAAATCCAGCACATTACATTCTGAGCAGTGTTGAGGCTGGGCTGGGCTGTGGGAGTGGATGCAGGACCCGGCTCAGGTCTGCTGCTGTTGGGTGGGGTCTGAGAAGCAGGGGCTCCGGAGGGGCTTGAAGCAGCTTTACAAGCGCCCTTTAATCCACACTTAAATACTGTTGTGTGCACTGCAAATACTCTTAAGAGGAAATAACAGACTTTAAAAATATTACTTGAGCAAACATGGGGTCTGAACGGTCTTGTCTCTTTAGCTGTTGCCTCACACATGGAGAGGGATAAACACAGCCCATTACAGAAGAGCTTGATCGTGGAATTCTCTTTAATTAGGCTCTCTATTTAGAGTAGCAAAAGCCAACATGCAATTCACTCCTAAAACTTTCCACTTGTTAGAATAATAATGTACACTTACTGTAATTTACTTACAAATGTATATAAAGAGAGACATGCATCTCATAACTCATAACAATCACATTTTATGTGTTTTATAAAGTGGACTAAAAACAGCTGATAAAAGCATCACAATAATGCAAGGAAGCAACATTATGGATAGAAGATTAATATTTCGCTAGAACCAATGATATGAAGCTAAAAACATCTTAATGATGAGTTTATTTCTTTCAAATACGCAGCCCATCACAAGATGTTAATTATCAACTGGAGACATGTGGATTACTTGTGGATTATTGGGATGTTTTTATCAGCTGTTTTGACTCTCATTCTGACGGCACCCATTCACTGCAGAGGATTCACCAGTGATGTTATGCTAAATTTCTCCAAATCTTTTTCAATAAAGAAACCAACTCATCTACATATTGGATTGCCCCGAGGGTGACTAAATTACAGCAACTTTGATTTTTTTGGGAGAGCTATTCCTTTAAACTGGTTTGATCAGTTGATGGCAGGTTTATTGGTGGTCCAAGACAGTCTGCTAGTTTGGACTAATGCTAATGACCAGCTAGAAGCCTAGCTAGCTACCTTCTTCTAAAACATTGGATTTTTCAGCAAGGAAGGCAAGACATGAAAATTGCTGACAGACTATTTGATTAGACTATTTGAATAGTTCAGCTATCTTTCACACATCTTATGCAAAAAAAATTCATCATGGTTAGGCAGCGTTTGAAACCAATAGAAACATTTCCAGGGTCTGCTAGTATAATTTTGGCGATTAAACAATACAGCACAGTTATAAATCACTAACGGATCACACAGCTATTTGGGCTGAGTTCCAACCCCTCATGAATGGAAGCAGAAACAGCAAAGGAAAACATCTGAGGTTGCTTGGCTCCAGTGAGCATTCACATCTAATGTGTCTTCCAGGAAAATATTGACTAGCTGCATGGCCAGTAGCCAAAACATGATGCCAGAGGATTGTCCTGCTCCTTCCAAAATGTTCTTACCGACTTGTAGTTAGTTCAGAAGTCACTAGGTGGCAGCAAGTGCAGATAATTGATGACAGAATAAGTTTTTACACCCACCTCACCCCTTTTCCCCAAAGAACATATGTCTGAAAATAAGAAAATAAATATATATGCAAAATCTAAAATCTAAGATATGTCATGTAACTAACTATGAAAAATATATTACAATTAAAAATAACATGATAAGAACCTAATATGATGTTATATTTTTGAGGTGTTAAGACTTGAATAATCTGGAGACACTTATTTAGGTAGTTGTGATACTTTATCCCGAGGGACTTTATGACAGGCCTGAAATACTGCTTCAATAACACCACAGGATGAGACAGAGGAAGAGAGAGCCATTTTAGGAAGGAATGCCCCCCGCTCTGGTTTCCACTAAGCGAGAGAAGTGTGAAAGAAAGAGAGAGATGATGATGATGATTTCTAAGAATGAACTTAAAAAAAAACTAAATTGGTTTGTTTACTTGCGTATGTACTTACGTTGAAACTTATTCAACGTAATAAAAAATAAAAAAAATAATTAAAATGCCTTGTGAATAAATGCCCTTTACTTGATGCGAACTCATACAACAGAAAGTGTATTATAATGTGTGATGTATATTAGTCTGTGTTTTACACATCCTGAAAAAAAATAGAAAATCTCAA